>NW_027413180.1:0-288870 GCF_048544455.1 Silene latifolia | reverse complement strand
GTGATTTATTCGAGACATTTTAAAAGGATAATATAGGCAAGACGATTTAAACTTGGATAGGTGAATCAAATGAGGTTAGTAATGTTCCCTTATATGAGTTCAACAACTCAATCTTAATTTCATAATTGATCTTTCATAAGTAAGTTGTGACTTTTAGTCACTATGACATATGGAGAATCGAATTCATAGATTATGGACATATAATGATGTGATCATTATAATCGTCTACATAATCAATTTAAGTTGATAATCTTATGTTTTTAGATGCAAGCAACGTATGATGATAAAGTTTAGAACAACCAATATGATAAAGTAAGTGACTTGGGTTGCAAACCAAGTCACCAAAATCCAAAATACAACCATTGTTTTAGGAAATAGAAAATTCCCAAGTCGAACGAGGAAATTGAAAGTAGTTCTAAAATACCAAAATACAACACAAAATAAAGACAAAATAAAGCCAAGCTCCCATTGATCTAGCACCATGGGCGGCTACATCTAGCTTCCCTCAAGATCTTCTAGGCTTACTTTTCTTTGCCCTTGTCCTTGCTTGGATGCCCTAATTACAATAAAAAGAGAATTATCACAACTTGTATCACAATAGCAAAGTTGAGATTGAAACATAAAAGATAGGGATAATTAAATTACCTACTGGAATAACCTTTCCAGCTTTGATGTCGCCTAGGTACTTAGGACAATTCCTCTTCCAATGCCCAATGCCATTACAATAGTGGCATTTGTCCCCGGATGGGGCACCCTTCTTGCGCTTAGAGGAGCTAGCTTCACAAGCTTTTCCCTTGTTTTTAAAGGGGGTTGGCTTCTTACCCTTTGCGCCACCTTTCTTGAATTTTCCCTTGCTCTTTTGATTGATGTTGAGCACATCCTTGGTGGTGCTAGCATTTAGCCCCATATCCCTCTCGGCTTGCACAAGCATTTTGTGCAATTCATCGAGAGAAACTTTCATGTTTTGCATATTAAAATTCACCCGGAATTGAACATATGCTTTAACCTTGTTCAAGGAATGAAGAATTCGATCAATGATGAGTTCTTCGGGAATGTCTACCTTTTGCATTTTCAACGTCTCAACATGTTCCATCAACTTGAGCACGTGAGGACTAAACATTTGGCCCTCCTTAATGTTGAGATCGAAAAATGCGGATGCCGCTTCATATTGAATGATCCTCGGAGCTTGTGAAAACATGGTCACAAGCTTCGTATTAGATCTCATAGGCGGTGCTAATCTTTATAGCATTCCTTTGGAGTTCGGCCTCCATGGAAAAGATCAACACATTTTTGATCGCGGCCGACTCCTTTTGGTAAGTCTCATAGGCTTGCCTAGCGGTGGGAGTAGACCTAGCGGTCGGTGCGGCGGGAGAGGCCTCGGTGAGGTAACGAATCTTATCGTCACCCTCCGCGGCCAAGCGGAGTTGGGCGTCCCAATCGGCAAAGTTTGACCCATTCTTTTCTAGTTTACAATGATCCATGAAGGATCGGAGCCATGAAACATTGGTGAGAGTGTTCGAGCTAGTGGATGTGTTTGGAGTTGGAGTTGCCATTGCAAATGAGAAAACAAATTTGACTACAAAATAAAGATGAAGGAATTAATAAACATCTATTGCTTTAACAATAATAATAATACTTGTTAACATTTTAAACAAGTTTTAAACATTTATATAGTGACCTCTACCGAACTATAATAAATGATTCCGAGATCCAAATTCAAATTAATTCGGGCACGGTGAGCCGATTCATCCCTTATCAATATAACTCGGTGGATTAACTCTTTAATCGATTCTACTTCTAGAACTCTCGGTCGATAAAATTACTCTAATATTTATCTTTAGCCCGGAACACATGCGACTACGGTCACGAATACTTCCGTTGTGCTCAATCCAAATTTCGATGTAATAACATTTTACTACCCCACTTCGCCAATGTAAGAAGGCTTGTATTACGGTGAAGCCGACTTAACTCCCTTATGAAATTGGTACTTCATGGGTTCTACTTATTTGGTAAGGCTCTATCTCAATTATTAATTTAGCGAGAGGTCATGTCAATTTATTATCTATCACGTTTTAAGTGAACTAAAGCGGTGAAATACGATAATTATAATTGACACGGTCGATGACTTGATAAAATAAAAATGCACGATTAGTTATGGCGATTTGGCTATGCATGCAAACATATAAAGAAAATGCAAAGCATAAATATAAAGTCCTAGTATGGCCTTCCTAAAATAGTAAATCTAATAAACTATTACAAATTCGGAAACCAACTCCTTTGGTCCCTTGAACTTCGGTCTTGGCACGCATCTCAAGGCAACACCGTCTTGTCGGAACGCCTTTCTAAATGGCACCGTCTTCAAGTAACTCCGGAGTTACAAGTAATATTTAAAAATAAATTACATAATTCCCTATTATACATTTGTAAAAAAAATAAAAATAAATCTATTAAATTACAAAACGGTGATACGAGATCACAATAAATACAACCGAATCAATATTCCCATACATTTCGGGTAATATCAATTAAAACTAAGGCCATACTAAGTAAAATTACATAATTCAAAAATTATATAAAATAAAAATATGACAATCATAAATAAAATGCAGCATTATAATATGTATGAACATGCTAAATTTTATGCCAAATCACCTTTTAAGAGCCAATATCGTATATATCATCGATTTTTATGGATTTGCGTGATTATAAACTTGTTAAAATCACAAGGTGTCAAATAAATTCATATTTATGTTCAAGTTAATTACCCTAACCATCTTAGTACTCAAAACTTAGTCTTCACTAATATTTTGACAATAACTCAACTTGATAACTTAATATTGTTCATTATGGACCAAAAAATACAATATTATGTTATAAACATCAAATTAAATTATAAAAGTTTCAAATGATTTCAAAATTTGAAATTTAAACTCATGAAAATTCTGGAAAAATACCATGACACTCATAATGTTCAAAACTTAGGTTAAAAATTTCAAAAATATTTTGAGAAAAACATCGTTGCGGTTTATCGGTTTTAACAACCAAGACCATAAAAATACGAGAAATATAATTTTAATCAACTTATCACTTTTAGATCTGAAATGTGGGATAAAATGCAATATATGATGTTTTTCTTTAGTCATGAAATATGTTTTAGCATTATAGGCTAATTTAAGTCACTATTTATTGAATTTTTACTCAAAAATTCATAAATCATGCATAAGAAGTTTAATCCATCCAATATATTTACACACACTGAGTAATATTGCATGTGATAACATATAAAAATTTCATGACCAAATTCAAAATTTAACTCATATTAACCTAATAAACTCTTTAAATTCGATTTAAACATATAAAATCCATATTTTATGCAAAATAACTTATTATTTCATGAAATTTAACATGTGACCAGTAGATTATATATGTGAAAACATATCCAAAACTTGCTGAAAAATTCGAAGTTTAGCTATTTTTCGTCCAAAAATGACATTTTTCTCATAAAAATCACATTTTAATGCCAATAATATATAAAATGAACAATAAAAATCCATAAAACGTCTCATATGACCTAAAACCTATTTAGTACCAGAAACTTTTGACATGCAAAATTATTTCATTATTTATCTTCATAAATCCTAAATAACAAGTTTTATTTGTTAATTAAATAAACAAGGAAAACCTAACCCGATTTTGCATGCAACAACCATGTTGCTCTGATACCACTTGTAGAAAAATCATATTTTACATATCACATATTTTAGGTTAAAAGTTTTAGTCATAAAAACTTAAGGATCTTATGCATGCAAAACAAAACACAAGAGTAAAGGAAAACCGGTTCCTTACGTTGGATATTTCGGCTATTTAGGGCACTAGTAAGGTCTCCTTCTTTACTTAGTTCTTGAACTTTCCTTATCGATGAACAAGATTCAAGTTAGAATCTCTCCTCAAGGATTGTACCAAGAAAATCACCCTTAATACAAATATTAACTTGATTACTAGAATTAATATTTGTTCCCTTAAAATTTTTACTAATATTATAAATATACTACTTCTAGTATTAAGAGAATAATATTAGTGATTTTGTGAGATTTTTATCTTTTGTTCAACAACAAGAGGTAGAGAGAGATAATATTATATTCAAGTGAATGAATATGTATAAGAATGAATTAGTGTATATTAAGAAGAGAAAAACTCTTCTCTTCCTCTAGGGTGGCCGGCTAGGTGCACAAGGGAAGAGTGCCCAATATATTTTCTAGTTGCTCTTCACAAGAGACTAGCCATAATAGTCTATAATTAGTAGGTAATGATTATGTTACCCACTAATTAAAATAATCAAAGCACAAATCCTCCATCATCTACTATTTACACGGTTTACATGTGTAATGTGGATCCATTTTAACTTTGTCAATTTTGTTAATTAATATGTATTGTGTGACATATTGGACATGTTACTTGACATGTGGTTTAAATAATGCATTTTTAACACATTAAAAATCATTATATAAATAAAATAAATCACATATAAAATTAACTAGTAATTCACAATTACCATTACTTAAAATGGGTTATATAATTATAAATCACAACTACTTGTATTCATAATAACCAATTCATTCTTATTTTAATTGTTTCATAAACAATAAATAAACCTTAAGTAATAAAACAATTTAATTACTTAACACGAATCTTATTTAATCAAATTACAATAAGATACGTATTATCACTCACAAAATCATTTGTTCAATTTTAAGTAATTAATTAACTTATATCATCATACAGTTAATTAATTAATTAATTAATTAAGAATGTTTCCCTAGAGGTATGACCTTAAGGGATCAACTGATCACCACCGTCACACGACAGTAATGTCAAACTCTAGTCAGCCAATCATTACCGATTAATGTGGATCAGTTGACAATAAAATGTTACATTCCCTTATGTATCCTTAATATGAGATTTAAACATGTGATTGCATTATTGTCGAGGACACATACTCCAAAAGACGGTACCAAACAATGTGTAAGGCTTGTGTTTTCGATCGGTAGGTCGGAAACACGTGTCGATTTGTGACTTGAGAAGTCGAGTCTAGAATTTTAAGAGAGAGGTGAGGGGGCGGACACTCGCGTAACTCTCAAATGGTGGCAATTTGAGGGTATTTATAGGAAAATGGGTGGGTGTGTGCGTTTTGAGCGACGTGGCCGCATGGGCTGCTCGAAGAGGCGCGAGCCATTTCGCGGGTCTTCGAGGTGTCTTGTCACTATCACGCAAGTGTAATCATGATTTGTTCTATCCTAGGTTTTGGATGAACTTGATTTGTACTTGACCATTAAGGATTCCGGGAAACCTTAACATGGAAGTCTTTGAAAAGTTTGTTTTTTGTGTTTGACTCGGTTTAACTCGTTGTTGGAGCCGGGATTTGAATGTTCGAGTCGATTTTTGGCCTGGTGTCGGTTTTGACTCTAATTAGTGTTATTGTGACCCCGTCGTCATGCACTAAACACCCCAGGTACTTTTGAAAAGTTTTGAAAAGTTATATTTTCGAAATTGTTTTAAGTTTTTCAACGTATAATTGTACAAAACTGTCGATCAAACACCGCGATTCCTAAGCATGTTGTAGTCCGATAATCATCGGGTGTTTGTTGGAGACTCAACAGATACTGGGTATCTACAGTTTTGTTAAGCATTTTTCGGATCATAACACGGTTATAAATGTGACATGATGTGTTGACTGTTGGAGTGTCCCCGACAATAATGCGATCACAATTGTCGATCATGATGATCACATGTTTAAATCTCATTTTTAAGAATACGTAAGGGATGATTCATTATATAGTCAACTGATCAACATTAATCGGTAACGATTGGTTTGCTAGAGTTTGACGTTACTGTCGTGGGACGGTGGTGGTCAGTTGATCCCTTAAGGTCACACCTAAAAGATGATGCCCTAATCTGTAAAGTTGATTAATTGTATGACGATACAAGTTAATCAATTCCTTAAAATTGAATAATTCAATTTGAGAGAGAGAATATTGATATCTTATAATAATGGGATTAAATAAGATTTATTTTAGTAATTGAAATATTTTATTACTAAAATTGTTTATTGTTTGTGAAACAATAGAGATGATAATGAATGGTTAATTATAATTACAAGATGTTGTGAATTATAATTAAATGACCCATTTTATTTATGTGATCAAGTATCACTAGTCAATTTGTTGAATGTAATTTAATTAATTTATAAAATGATATTTATGTGATAAATGTGCATTAAAATTAATTAATAACATGTAGCATACTACATGTGACATATTGTGTGACAAATGACAAATTGACAAAATAAAATGGTAGTCCATTTTATGGTACATGGACCGAAATAATGAGAGTGATGGGTGTTAATGGGTGAATTATTTTATGAGATAAAATAAGCTAATGATGCCTAGTCTACACCTAGCCTTACATGCCTAAGGTTTTGATAAGAACAAAAGGAAAAGTGAAAGACAAGATGTTGGTCCTTATCCCTCCTTGAACCGTAACACCTCCTCCACTATTAGAGGACTTTTGTTCACTACTCATTTAACATACTTGTCCATTAAAAATACATGCAAAAGTTTATGCATTATTCTCTCTTCTCTTTAATCTTCATCTAAAATATGAGAAGATTCAATCAAAATTGTTCAATCAAATTACTAATATTATTAGTGTAATATATGAGTATTAATAATCAATTTTAAGGTAAACTACTAAACAAATATCTAGCACATATTATTTAGTAGAGATATGGGATAATCTTGGGTGCAATCAAGAGGAGTGGCTTCTATACTTGAAGTCTTTGGAGCATCATCCTATTACTCATCATAGCTCAAGAACAAGTGAAGGTAGGAGACCTTACTTGTGCCCATAAACCGAAATATTCAATGTAAGGAACCGGTTTTCCTCTACACTTATTTATATGTTTTGCATGCATAAGATCCTTAAGTTTTTATGACTAAAACTTTAAACTAAAATATGTGATATTTAAAATATGTTTTCCATCAAGTGGTATCAGAGCATTATGGTTGTTGCATGCAAGATCGGGTTAGTTTTTCCGAGTTAATTTAATTAACATATAAAACTTGTTATTTAGGATTTATGAAGATAAATCATGAAATAATTTTGCATGTTAAAAGTTTCTGGTCCTAAGTGATTTTTAGGACATTTTGGTTTATTTATGGATTTTATTGTTCATTTTATATATTATTGGCATTAAAATGTGATTTTTATGATAAAAATGTCATTTTTGGACAAAAATTAGCTAAACTTCGAATTTTTCAGTGGTTTTGGATATGTTTTCACATATATTAAATTTTCATGTTAAAATGAGTTGTTTTGCTCGAAATATGGATTTTTCCGGACCCGGTACGTTTGGGCGTGTCCGAGTACTTGTTTCTGCTTGTTGTTATGTCTGGGCGTGTCCCGTTACCAATGTATTTTGTCGGTATGTCTGGCCGTGTCCCGGTACCGTGGGGGTGGTTGTTTGGTATCGGTTCATTCATGTTATAGTCATGTTGCATACTCGCACACTTTGAGTCGTGTCGCACTTTATATTTATTGAAACTGACGTTTGTGTGTCTGTATAATTGTCACCTATTTCGGGGTCGCCTGTGTCGACCCATATAATATTTTCCGATCATATAGGGAGGAGGTTGAGTACAGGTTTGCTTGTTGACGTGATCCGGATTTGGGCCGCGCCTTGGACTCGGAGTCGAGTAGTGGAGCATGGATGACATAGTCATGGACGAGTTGTATTTCATTTATTCATTTGTTAACGTTCATGTAATCACTAACTTTTTATTTATTTAAAGAAGTTTCTTAATTGTAATTCCGATTTCACTGCCTCGGGAAACCGAGATGGTCACATTTCCTAATTACCATGGCCGGGTAAGAAGGGGGTGTTACATTCATAGTCTGCCCTAACCCAGAAATAGGGACCGTCCGAAGCTAATCAGAAGTGTGGGAGCCATGCTGAGACTTCCACAAACTACCTGACGAGAAGTCAAAGAGAACTCAGATTCTATAGTAGCAGCAACCTTCGTGAAATATATGTCTGCCAATTTTTTCATATGTTTTGGGGCAGCGATCTCACTCCGGTTACTCATAAGGCCAAAACATGTAGTCTCATTAAAGAGTGTCACGACACTATGAAAGGTAGGTCTAGGCACCAGAATACCATAAGGGCAGAGAAGCTTAGCCTGCAACCTAGGAGACTGCAAACGGGAAGCAAGGAAGGCATAATGAAGAACATCCCCAGCAGCATAGACACCAAGTCCCCCAAAATGAAAGGGGAAGGTAGCAAGGCGCCATTGCCAGTCTCCAAAACCAGGCTCAGACACAGTGGCAATGCGTTCCAGGCTAGAATAGAGTGCCACATAAAAAGGAAGTTGGGCCGTCTGGAAAAGCTGGGGAGAGCAAGTACGTAAATCAAAATACAGTTTCGAAATACCAGTGCAAGCACGGAGCAAAAGAAGCTTCGACTGTGGATCATCAACTGGGCAACAGTATCAATAAGCTCTATGGTCCTAGTCACACGTTTCAACATAAGCTCGCTGCTGAAAATAGGGCACACACCAACAGGATCACCAAGAACTTTGACACCCCGCAATGGCCTGGAAATATCAGGTGGGAAAGGACCAGGATGCCGACTCCTAGGGTCTTCCATAGGCCAAAAAACCTCGGTTTTACCCACATTAAGATGAAGACCCAAGCAAGGCCCATCCTCTATGATCAGCTCCAAAAACCTTCCACACCACCTCGGTATCGCCAATAATAATGCCATCGTCCAAGTAACACGCCTGTAGACATAAGTCAAAAGAGTCCCTGATCTTACACACCAAAGGGTGTAACACCAAAGCGAAAAGTAAAGGACCCAAAGAATCACTCTAATGGACCCCCTAAAAAGACCATAAGGAGTGCTCCCCATAAAACAACCTAGTTGGACTAGAATAATAAAACTCCACCGACCGGGAGAGAAAAGGGCAGCGACGACTCACGTAACATGACATCACGATCAACCAAGTTGAAGGCATTCTGGAAATCAACCAACAATATGGAAAGCCCAACTTCGCCACCATAAGCCTCAACTAACCGGTACAAGGCATGAAGAATAGCCTCTCTTCCACCGGAATCCCCAACCCCAAACTGAAGTTTCTCAAAATAATCACACAAAGATGGTCTAATCATGACAGCTCCGACCTTAGAGACAAGAAGCCTCCAAACAGTGCCCACAACAATAGGACGAATACCACCGCCTGGTTTAACAAGCGGGGTGAGCAAAGCACGGGCAATGTACTCACCCAGAACCAGCGGGCATCACCGCCCAAGGAGAAGATTAACCAGCCGATTGATAGAGGTGATCAAATCATCTGAAATAGCAACTGCGTCTCCACCCAAACAATCCATGAGATGCTGAGCATGGAACCCATCCCTCCCACACGCCGTGCCACGTGGGAAACTCCTAATCATATCCAAAACAACAGCCGAAGAAGAAATGAGGGGAAAGTGATCAACGGGAAAAGAAGGCAAGGTGGGAGAGGGGGCAATGGGGTGCTTATTTCGCAGAGCCGCGAAAGTGGCATCAGAATAAGGAGCAATACCTGATGAAGAAAGCACCCGAACAACACCAATATAGTGGCCATCACAAATCTTCCTCCGACATTGTCGGAGGTTAAGCTCTCTCAAATCATGGTCCTCTTCCACATGAAATGATAGAGGAACCTCATCCAAAGTCTCTCTCAGAAGCTGCATACTACCCTCGGGAACCCCCCAATCAAGAATAGCATTGGCAATACTCGCCTCCTGACGCTGACGTCTGACATCGGTCCTACACTCAAGATTACTCCTTGGGGAGAAGGTCTTCAGTATACAAAGAGGCAACATAAGAAAATGAATCCATCAGAAGAGGTCACTAGGAGAGTCAATCACATCATCTAAAGGCCCTTTTAAAACCCGAGCAAACCCAAGGCGGCACTTAGGAGGGATAGATTTCACGGTGCGTAACCTCAAGGATCACAAATGATCAAGCAAAGATAGAGACCAACCAACAGGCTCAACCCCCACATCAGACAAGAGAACCGACGGAGACGGAGCAGAAGGTCTGGGAATATCGGAAATAATAAAGAAAACAAGTTTACCACTACAATTCGGAGGCGCCACAACATCGTCCCGACTATGCCGACATCTAATATGAAAAGTATGAGTTTTAAGGCACACCCCACATATCTAGACCCCCGTCCGCTTTAAGTAATCTTAGCATTAGAAAAAACATTTCAAACTATCAGAAAGAGTTTAACGTGTAAGTACCATAACTTCACCACGACAATGTCGATCCTGAAAGTGCCGGAGCATGGCGGTTTTCACAAGACCCCTACCACCACCATCCAGACACCTAAGAAGACCCACAAAAGGATTGTCACATCTTAACAAGTCAGGCATGGCACAAAGGAAGCAAAGCTATCGAAAAAGCAAGCAAGCCAAACGTGCATGAAAACAAACCCGAAAAACCAAAAGCACCACCCACATAATCAGACAGCCACCACCAAAATGACGACCAAAAAGGACACAAACGATCACGCAAACCAAATATGCATGAGTATGTGCACAGAAACCCAAAAATATAAACCCACATAAAAAAACAAAAGAGAAAGCAGGAAGGGCCCACGTACACAAGCCAACGTGAAACTAACCAGGCAACTCAAACCCGGCAATGAAACCGAAAGCCCGCAACCCTTAGCGCAGCAACTAAAATAGTCTTGTGAAGACACTGCCTGTGAAGTCAGAGCCGGCAGAAGGGATAGACTGACCGGAGCAAAGACAGAGCACATGCAGACAGACCGGAGCAAGGACCAGCGCAAACTCCGAAAAGAAAATAACTTCCAAACCAGCAGAACGGTGGAGAGCCAAGAGGACCCTAGAGGAGGCAGCTTTGCCTACTTGTCAACCCGCCACCGTCCTAACACAACCCCAATAAGATGGGATGTGTACCTTTGGACCTATTATTTGTGTAACACCCCAAGAGATTGAGAGGAAAGTTATCCCACATCGGGAAAATAAGGAGCTTATGATATGTTTATAAGGGGTTCCACACACCACTTAGTAACAAGGCATTGTGCTTTTGGGCTTAAGTGAGAACAAATAATGGGCCCAAAGGTACACATCCCATCCTATGGGGTTGTGTTACAACTGTAGTGGCTCGGGTTGTAATAAACGGTATCAGAGCAACCCAGCGACCGTGTGGTGGGCATGTGGTCAGTAGTACTCAGGTTAACAACCAAGCGGGGAAGGATTCTAGGCTTGGTTGCGGTCAGATTTAAGGCACAACGAGGACGTTGTGTTCTTTAAGTGGGGGAGTTTGTAACACCCCAAGAGATTGAGAGGAAAGTTGTCCTATATTGGGAAAATAAAGAACTTATGATATGTTTATAAGAGATTCCACCCACCACTTAGTAACAAGGCCATGTGCTTTTTGGCTTAACTAAAGACAATCAATGGGCCCAAAGCTGCATATCCCATATTACTATTAGGGTTATGTTACAACGGTGGCGGGTCGGGTTGCTATAGTCGTGTATATTGGTAGTTAATGACTATTGTTACTTCTAGGTTGGGTGAATTATTTTGAATATCAAAGGGTGTAACAATGTTTTATGTCGTGGTTGTAATATGGTCAAGAGATTCATTTAAATTGTCTAAGTTTGATTACATGAGTGCTCTTTCTCTTTTGAATTTTAGTGGTTGTCATCCAATTTTTTAATATTACCGCCTTGATTTGTGATGGAAAAAAAAGAATGAAAATACGAATTCAAAAGAAAAAAAGAATTATTTAAAAAAAAAGCATTACTTCTTGCCAGATGGTAAAAACAGAAAAGAAAAGCAATTTAGCTAAAGTCGAATGCATAATTTTAAGGGACATTGTTTTTCCCTTATGAGTTGTCTCTATTTAAGATCATTTCTCTAGTTGGTAATTGGGATTATCGATTTGTCATTGATGTCGATTTGGTATGCGACTACCGATTTAGCCCCATATTAGCTAGACATGCTTTGCGCAACCACCTTTTAGCCATAATCCATTAGCTACATTTCAAGTCTTTTGCATGTACAATGGTCATTGTTTGGTGGATATGCTTTGTTGATTGTGGAGGTCGATTTCACATTAGATTGCATGCGCATTTCAGGAGTCAAGTAAGTGAGAGTCTTATCTCTTTCTATCTATGCGTACATATTGTAAGATTCATTAATCTCTTATGAGACACTTCTAATAACTATATATTTTAGTTTAGTCATAAACTAATCTAGATCTTATGCATGCATAACAAAAATGATACAAAGTAAGAAGAAATCGATTAATCTTACATTGAGGGCTGAAATGGTTTATACTTATTGGTCTCCTATCAAGTTAGTCTTCTTTAAGAAAAATCCAAGTGCCCAAGAAAACCCTAGATCCAATGATGGGATTTACTCCTTAAGGATTGTACCAAGGTAAACACTTTTAATAGAAGTACTAATTGTTACTAAAAATTAGTATATGTGTCTTAAAATAACAACTAATATTATTAGTTTACTACTTCTAGTAATGAGAGAATAATATTAGAAATTTGTGAGTTTTTACTTCTTAAGTTTTTCTACAACAATTAGAGAGAATGATGAATTATCAATCTCATAATATATAAGAATGAATTGTGTGAATTAGAAGAGAAAAACTCTCCCAATTCACAAGGGGTGGCCGTAATTTTGGACATGGGAAGAGTGTCCAATGTTTTTTTATAGTTTCTCTTCTCAAGAGACTAGGCATGCAAGCCTATGATTAGTAGGTCATCATTATGCCTTCCACTAATTAAAAGAATAAAGCACAACCAACCCTTACACCCTCCATTTACACGGCACCCTTAAGATTATAAGGGTCCATGTTGTACTAAAATTGGACATGTTACTAGACATGTTGTTTAATAATGCATTTTTAACTCATTAAAAATCATTATATAAACTAAATAAATCACATACTAAAATTAACTAGTAATTCATGATTACAAGTACTTAAAATGGGTCATAGAATTATAAATCACAACAACTTGTATTTATAATAAACCATTCATTCTTATATTAATTGTTTTATAAACAATAAATAAACCTATGTAATAAAATAATTTAATTACTTAGTACGAATCTTATTTAATCGAATTACAATAAGATACATATTCTTACTCACAAAATCTTTTGTTGAATTTTAAGGAATTAATTAACTTGTATCAACATACAATTAATTAATTAATCAATTAAGAGTGTTACCGTAGAGGTATGACCTTAAGGGATCAACTGATCACCACCATCATACGACAGTAATGTCAAACTCTAGTCAACCAATCATTACCGATTAACGTGGATCAGTTGACAATAAAATATTACTTTCCCTTAGCATTTCTTAATATGAGATTTAAACATGTGATCACATTATTGTCGAGGACACATACTCCAACAATCTCCCACTTGTCCGCGACAAGTGTGCGTCACCAATTCTCTTGTCCTATTACTATCTCCCACTCAATGCAAGGTGTCTTGCAGGTCGTACTTGCATTTGATCATATCAAGTGTGGTTTCCTCGATCTGGAGAATAACTGTCTGATCGGAATTATCTACCATGGATACCTTCCGAGCGTGGCCACGCATTTCCAGTTCATTACTCCTCGAGTAGCCTTGAGATATAAGATAACCCTGACAGGGATGGACAATTCCTATCGCACTCTTCCCTCCGAATAGCCACAGCTCATCATGACCCAAAACATGCCCATATGACCCCAATTACGAAGGTCGTAGAACATAAATCAAAGTCACTCTGAAACTGTGTCATCTTAGGCGAACAATCTTTAGTCAAAGAATCGACTCATAAGAATACTATAGTAGCTCTCGCCACGACCAGGCTATAAAAATTTCCAAAACTCTATAAGCGGTCATAAGCCCGACAGAGTGTCCCTCACAGTCTGCCTATGTGATCGACTAGTAATCTCTCATGACTCTATGGCACTTGAACTCGCCATCAATCGCATCACACTCTAGTTACTTCGAGATGTCACCTCATATAAGTAACTAGGGGTGAATAATATATTAATCCAGTTCACTTTAATGGGGTTCAATATTGTCTCAATAACCCATTTGGATGTAACAAAGTACAAGATGAGTTAACGATAACTCAAACAATAAATGTAATTATCACATACGAGTAGTCAATACCATATTACTACTCTATGTATTATAATCATAAGTGTATTTATACACTTGTCAAATGCAATAAAAGTTTCACTTGTGAACATACCATGTGTCCAAGTGTTCAAACTTCATGAATTGTGATTTCCTTCAATTTTATGTTATCCCTTATAGCATGAATTTTACTAAGTACATGTCTAGACTTTATACTAGACTCAGGTTCTTTAACTTGAAAGAAACTCTTGCTATTATCATATAACTTGTGATGTGGGTTTCGGTGGACAACACTACTTGTAGTATTTAAAGTACACCACCTAATCACAACGTACGTAGGTTCATTTCATAGAATCTTGCAATGGATGACAATAAAATACCCTTTCTAGTCATTTTCTCCTTAGGCCAATAAAACCAGCCTAGGATTTTCACAAATCCAAATGAGTTTGGAAACTTGAGTTTGTGTAACCTCTTAACACACAACTTGTTATTCTTCCAAACTCTAGAACAGACCATTAGTTCTCCTTGAGAATTCATGGCGGTTCATTAAGGCTTACCAATTACCCCCATATGGGTTAGCTTGTTATCGAATTATCATGCTCCAAGCATGTAATTCATCTAGGACATGTGGATTATGGCATACATGATAATTCTAATGGCGGAAACATTAGTAATTGATTTCATGTAGACAACAGTTCTTAGGTTCATGTGAATGATCATGACTTTATGATAATTCAATCATTCATCAACATGAACAATCTACTTAACTTGTTAACATTTTCAAGATGAAAGATCATTATCAACATATGATACTTATCTGAGTGTCAATCCAACATCCCATGTTATAATAGATTTGCATAATGTCCAATATCATCCAGAATTGAAAACCTAAATACTTCTACGTCATTCCCAATGAGTAATAGTTTATGCAATTCTTGAAGGATGATAGCTCCCACTGAACTTCATGTCTAAACATGACAGTCACTTGCTCCCACTCAAGTCCATGTATACACATGTTTTATTTTCGACAACTCATTCGAAACATTACATGATTTGGAATAATCATTGCTTCTTTAAGTAATAGTTAAAACCATATATGTCATTCACATATCCCTTTCAAAATACACATTTGGAAAGTGGTTTTAATACCTTACTTATTTTCATAATGAGGTATATCAATGATTTGAATCTTTAGCATAGTTAACAATTAACTTAGCTTTCGTAGACATCGACATGCCTCTCTATGCAACTCTTAATCATAAATTTCTATTTATTTTGGATTGGTCTCAACAATTTCAAATAAATCCATTTACTTGCATAGATACCATTTTAGTTTCATGAGGCTCTTAAGTAAAATGTCGAATTTTAAAATATCTAGTTATATCCCTTTCATAGATGAAAATCTAATTTTTCAAGAACATATTCTTTAGTCTTTTCATAAGTCTCAAGCTTCCTTAAGAACGCTTTCTTTTGGTCTCCTCACGTAGTTCCCTTAAGAACATCTTCTTTTGGTCTCCTCACGTAGTTCCCTTCTAGTCAAGGTTTGTGGCTAAATTCACTCCCACTCTATCTTTAGGAAAAATGCCCTTTTCTCCAAAGATAGCTTTGAGCCACAAACAATGATGGTGAAGGAGGAAAACAAATCACATATCAACTTTATAGTGATTTATTCGATACATGTTGAAAAGATAATATAGACTAGACGATTTAAACTTTATAGGTGTATCAAATAAGGTTGTTAACGTTCCTTAGTGTGAGTTCAATAACTCAATATAACTTTATAATTAATCTTACATAAGTAAGTTGTGACTTTAGTCACAATGGCATAAGAAGAATCGAATTCATAGCTCATGGACATATAATGACTCAATCATTATAATTGTCTATTTGATCAATTTAAGTCGATAATCTTATGTTTCTAGATGCAAGTAGTGTATGATGACAAATTTTAGAACAAATGATACGATAAAGTAAGTGACTTGGGTTGCAAACCAAGTCACCAATATCCAAAATACAACCATTGTTTAAGGAAACAACCAAATTTCCAAGTCGAACGAGGAAATCAAAATAGTTCTAAAATTTCAAAATACAACATGAAAATAAAGAAAAAACAAAATAAAGCCACGCTTCCATCGATCTAGAACCATGGGCGGCTACATATAGCATCCCTCAAGATTTTCTAGGCTTGCTTTTCTTTGCCCTTGTCCTTGCGTGGTTGCCCTAATTACGATAAAAAGGGTAATCATCACAACTTTTATCAAAATATCAAAGTTGGGATCGAAACATAAATGATAGGGATAGTTATTTACCTACTGGAATAACTTTTCCAGCTTTTATATCGCCAAGGTACTTTGGACAATTTCTCTTCCAATGCCCAACACCATTACAATAGTGGCATTTGTCCCCGGACGGGGCACCTTTCTTTGGCTTAGAGGAGATAGCTTCGCAAGACTTTCCTTTGTTCTTGTAGGGAGTTTGCTTCTTTCCCTTATTGCCACCTTTCTTGAAATTCCCTTTGCTCTTATTATTAATGTTGAGCACATCCTTGGTGGTGCTAACACTTAGCCCCATGTCCCTCTCGGCTTGCACAAGCATTTTGTGCAATTCATCAAGGGAAACTTTCAAGTTTTGCATATTAAAATTCACCCTGAATTGAACATATGCCTTAACCTTATTTAAGGAATGAAGAATTCGGTCAATGACGAGTTCCTCGGGAATCTCTACCTTTTGCAATTTTAGAGTCTCAACATGCTCCATCAACTTGAGCACATGAGGGCTAACTTTTTGGCCCTCCTTAATTTTGAGATCAAAGAATGCGGATGCCGCTTCATATTGAATGATCCTCGGAGCTTGTGAAAACATGGTCACAAGCTTCGTATAGATCTCATATGCGGTGCTAATCTTTATAGCACTTCTCTGGAGTTCGGCTTCCTTGAGAAGATCAACACATTTTTGATCGCGGCCGACTCCTTTTGGTAAGTCTCATAGGCTTGCCTAGCGGCGGGGGTAGACCTAGCGTTAGGTGCGGCGGAAGAGGCCTCGGTAAGGTAATGAAGCTTGTCGACACCCTCCGCAGCCAAGCGAAGTTGAGCGTCCCAATCGGCGAAGTTGGACCCATTCTTTTCTAATTTAAAACGATCCATGAAGGATCGGAGCCATGAAACATTGGTGAGAGTGTTCGAGCTAGTGGTTGCGGATGAAATTGGAGTTGCCATTGCAATTCAGAAAACAATTTCGACTACAAAATAGGAAGTGAAGGAATTAATAAACATCTATCGTTTTAATAATAATTGTAAACTTTTTAAACAAGTTTTAAGCATTTATATAGTGACCTCTACCCAACTATTATAAATGATCCCGAGATCCAAATTCATATCAATTCGGGCACGGTGAGCCGATTCATCCCTTATCAAAATAACTCGGTGGATTAACTCTTTAATCGATTCTACTTCTAGAACTCTCGGACGATAATATTACTTTAATATTTATCTTTAGCCTGGAACACATGCGACTACGTTCACGAATACTTCCGTTGAGCTCAATCCAAATTTCGATGTAATAACATTTTACTACCCACTTACCCAACGTAACAAGTTTAGCACCCCGGTGAGTCGAGCCTACTTCCTTATGAAATTGGGATTCATGGTTCTACTAGTTGGTAAGGCTAATTCTCAATTATTATTTAGTGAGAGGTCTTGTCAATTTATTATCTATCTCGTTTTAAGTGAACTAAAGCGGTGAACTACGATAATTATAATTGACACGGTCGATGACTCGATAAAAAAAAAGATATGCATGTGTAGTTATGGCGATTTGGCTATGCATGCAAATATATGAAACAAATGCAAAGCAAAACGATAAAATCCTAGTATGACCTTCTTAAAATAGTAAATCTGATAAACTATTTTACAAATTCGGAAATCAACTCCTTGGTCCCTTGAACTTCATTTGGCACGCACTCCAAGGCAACACCGTCTTTGTTGGACCGCCTTCTCGAATGGCACCGTCTTCAAGGAACTCCGGAATAAATAAATTAAATAGCTTTTCTACTTTATACATTATAAAAAAAAAATAAAAATAAAATAAAAGTGATACGAGATCACATTAATTACAACCGAATCGATATCCCCATCATTTCGGGAAATACCAATTAAAAAACTAAGGCCATACTAAGTACAAATTACATAATTCAAAATTATATAAAATAAAATATGACAATCATACTAAAAATGCAGCATTAAAATATGTATGAAACATGTCATGTGATGTGCCAAATCGCCCTATTTAAGTTAATATTGTATATTTGGTCCGGTTTTATGGATTATTGTGACAATTAACCTTTTAAAATCACACAATATTACATAAATCAAATCTATGTCCAAGTTAATTACCCCAACCTTCTTAGGACTCAAAAATTTAGTCTTCACTAAATATTTGACCATAATTCAACTTGATATTTTATATTTGGTCTTTAAATATTATTATTCATAATAATAAGGAAATAATTCCCAAAAAATCATAAAAATTCGAAAATTTCAAAATCATAATTTTGTATATTCTGGAAAATTCTCAACATTCCAAAATTTCAATAAAAATTTGCCCTTAGATTATTTTAATTTATTTCACAAATAAATCGTATAAAACATAATTTTAACCCTTTAATTCCAAATTAAACATAAAATTATGCAATAAATCAAAATTAAAATTTTTAATATTCTAAATAAGTTTCTAGAATCTGAAAATGACAAATTTGTAAGCCTAAAATTGAATTTTTTATATTAATGACTATTAAAGTTGCTATTTATCAATTTATATCACATAAAAATTAATAACCATTTAAATCATACAAAATTTAACATGCAACTTTAGATCTGATGTTCATATCATATATAAAACATTGGGAAAAATTTTCATGCCATAAAATTCATTTTAGCTATTTTTGCTAAAATAGTCACTATTTATGTGATTTTTACATCTAAAAATCATAAATCATGCAACATAAAACCATTTTATCTCAAAATTTACATAAAGTGTGTAAATATTGCATGTGACAACATACTAAAATTGCATGGACAGAATCAAAGTCTAACCATTTTTAACCAAAATACCTCTATTTAATCAATTTTTATCATGTAAAAATCATACATCATGCAATATAAAACCAGTTTATACGAAATTTTACATACAATATGTAAAATATGCATGTGAGGTCGTGTAAAAATTTCAAAGTTAGAGTCATAGTTTAACTATTTTTAGCATTTTAAGTGACATTTTATTCAATAAAATGTAATAAAATACTAAAAATCATATTAAAGAGCAATAAACTAGCAAGTGGTGTTAGTCCAGTGGTAGCCGGGTTAAACCTTGAAGCTTGAAGAAATGCAAGAGTTGAGAGGTCCCGGGTTCGACTACCAGTGGGCGATGATCGATTGCCACTACGCGCCCCAGGGGGGTGGCTTACATGGTCCATGTGGTGGTGCGAGAATGCATGGGCCCGGGGGAGGATTCAACCCCCTCGTCATCAAAAAAAAAAATAAGCAATAAAATACCATAAATCATCAAAATGACCTAAAATCAATTTCGGACCAGAATGTTATTCATGCAAAAATTTCGTGGCCTTTATCATCATAAATCACAATATACAATTCTTATATGTTAACATTTTAACTCCAAAAAACAAAACCGATTATACATGCAACAACTCTTGCTCTGATACCAATTGTAAGATTCATTAATCTCTTATTAGACACTTCTAATAACTATATGTTTTAGTTTAGTCATAAACAAATCTAGATCTTATGCATGCATAACAAAAATGATACAAAGTAAGAAGAAATCGATTAATCTTACATTGAGGGCTGAAATGGTTTATACTAATTGGTCTCCTATCAAGTTAGTCTTCTTTAAGAAAAATCCAAGTGCCCAAGAAAACCCTAGATCCAATGATGGGATCTACTCCTTAAGGATTGTACCAAGGTAAACACTTTTAATACAAGTACTAATTTATTACTAGAAATTAGTATATGTGTCTTAAAATAACAACTAATATTATTAGTTTACTACTTCTAGTAATGAGAGAATAATATTAGAAATTTGTGAGTTTTTACCTCTTAAGTTTTTCTACAACAATTAGAGAGAATGATGAATTATCAATCTCATAATATATAAGAATGAATTGTGTGAATTAGAAGAGAAAAACTCTCCCAATTCACAAGGGGTGTCTAGAATTTTGGACATGGGAAGAGTGCCCAATGCTTTTTCTATTTTCTCTTCTCAAGAGACTAGGCATGCAAGCCTATGATTAGTAGGTCATCATTATGCCTTACACTAATTAAAAGAATAAAGCACAACCAACCCTTACACCCTCCATTTACATAGCACCCTTAAGATTATAATGGTCCATTTTAAGTTTGTCAATATGTTAATTTATATTGTGTGACAAATTGGACATGTTACTAGACATGTTGTTTAGTAATGCATTTTTAACTCATTAAAAATCATTATATAAACTAAATAAATCACATACTAAAATTAACTAGTAATTCATGATTACAAGTAATTAAAATGGGTCATATAATTATAAATCACAACAACAACTTGTATTTATAATAAACCATTCATTCTTATATTAATTGTTTCATAAACAATAAATAAACCTAAGTAATAAAACAATTTAATTACTTAGTACGAATCTTATTTAATCGAATTACAATAAGATACATATTCTTACTCACAAAATCTTTTGTTCAATTTTAAGGAATTAATTAACTTGTATCAACATACAATTAATTAATTAATCAATTAAGAGTGTTACCCTAGAGGTATGACCTTAAAGGATCAACTGATCACCACCGTCATACTACAGTAATGTCAAACTCTAGTCAGCCAATCATTACTGATTAATGAGGATCAGTTGACAATAAAATATTACTTTCCCTTAGCATTTCTTAATATGAGTTTTAAACATGTGATTGCATTATTGTCGGACACATACTCCAACACATATAACTCACCCTATGCTTGAATCACTGTCAAGTGAAAACTGTGAGGAAATCCGACGATGTATGGTCTTGTAAGGTCGAAGATTGTTAAAGGGCATCATATTTCCGGTATCGTGTAACATCAAAAGCCTGCTTCCTGGTATCTCCTCCGGAAAAACATATCAAAACTCTCCAACCACTGGTATCTCTGTTGTCCGCTCAACCATACTATGATCTCTCACATGGCATAGAATCAACGAACACCTCTTCCTCAGGTAAGACTTCAAGGTCACCGCTGCAATCACTTTGACTTTGGGTTTGATAACAAACCCACGATAAGACACACTAACTCCCTTAGGACCTCTCAAAGAGACTTCTTTTGGTGACAATCAATTCTAGCCTTGTACTTACCCAACCAATCCATACCAACTATCATCTCAAAACCATCCATAGGAAATTATAACAAATCCACTGGAAGATCAACATGCCCAACTACCATAGATACAACCTTATACAACCTCCCACAAAACACTGACTCATCCGACGGTATAAAAACCTCATCTTTTACAGACTCAAACTCTCTCAAATCCAAAAGCTTAGCATGACTCGACGATACAAAAGAATGTGACGCCCCCGAATCAAACAAAACAAAGGTAGAAACATCCTTAACAAGAAAGGTACCAGTGATCACATGTGCCTCATCCTCAGCAGCCTTCTTGTCCATCATAAATAACTTGGCACTGGTCTTTTGCCCACCTCCTTGGACTGTACAATCTGAAGTAGATGGCTTGGCAGCTGACCCCTGATTATTGTTAGCCGCCAGTTTCTGATAAGCATTACCGCCAGTGCGGTTGGACCCACTGTTGTTGTTACCATGCCCTCCTTGATTATTCCCTGACCCAGCCGGTCGGTTTCTAGCATAGCTCAGAGTTGGTCCCTGCGAAAAGCTCCTCTGCGATGGCCTCTGAAAACCTCTTCCCATAGTACTAGTACACTTATGTCTCTTGTGGCCCATACCGCCATAGTTGAAATAAGAGATACTCCAGCTGCTATTGCTACCACCACGACCACGCCCATAAGAAGTTCCACCACTGAATGTCGATCCCGATGAGTAAGCCCTTGCCTGGTTATGATTACCCCTTTTGTAGCTAGACTGGCCACCGCCCTCACTCTCGGCCTTTCTGTTTTTAGGACCCCTCTCTTTGTTCTCTTTGGCCATCTCGACCAATTTCTCAGCTCTTCCTTCCCTCTCATATACTTCCTTAACATCAGTAAGGGCCCCAACCGGTAACCTCTCCATGATCTGATAGGTCAACCCCTTCTCAAACCGTAGTGCTAAGTTCTCCTAACTCAGCCCCATGTCCTCTGCATACCTCGATTTCTTATTAAACTTGTGGTAATACTCAGCCACAGTCATGTCCAGAAGTTATCTTGAAAGAATCAAACTCCTCCCTCAGCTTACTACAAACATGTTCGGGAACAAACTCTCGGCGCATAGCTCTCTTGAATTCAACCAATGGTATAGCTGACTTCCCTTGCTTCAGATAAAGATCTAGGGCACTCTCCCTTACCTTGTCCCACCATTCTCCCGCAGCATCTCTCAAGTAGAACGTAGCTTGTTCCACTTTGAAGTCCTCGGGACAATGAACCACTCCCAAGATCTTCTCCATCTCCCTATGCCAATTGTCGAGCAAAATTGGCGCACTAGTACCCATGTATTCCTTTGGGTTGAAGCGGGATATCATAGTGCTTATATTGGCAAAGTATATCCCAGCATCTTTGTCTTTTCCAAATCTCTTTAGGGCCTCGGTAAGCGCATCTTGATGCTCAAGCATCTTGCCAATCTCATCCACACTCATCTCCTGAGCCCTAGTATACATGGCAGACCTCTTTGGCGGCATATCTTTGAGCTATAAGAGGAGAGGTAAATATAACCACATAGCCTACGGCTGAAAGAATATACGACCTGTACAGCACTTTCTCGATCGAGTAACTATACCCACTGGATCGAGTAGAGGTCACTCGATCGAGTTGCCCACCTACTCGATCGAGTACCTCAACTCCAGAGTCTGACCAGAAAGTACACAAAACCCACTCGATCGAGTCACAAACGTACTCTATCGAGTAGCCCTCACTCGAT
The DNA here is from genome assembly GCF_048544455.1 of Silene latifolia. Lineage (NCBI taxonomy): Eukaryota > Viridiplantae > Streptophyta > Magnoliopsida > Caryophyllales > Caryophyllaceae > Silene > Silene latifolia. The sequence goes on along the minus strand of NW_027413180.1, from coordinate 265,524 downwards.
CGAGTACTCCTCTTACTCGATCGAGTTGCACAAAATAGCAGCTACTGCTCAACGTTTGCCAAAAACCCACTCGATCGAGCCGTGCCCACTCGATCGAGTTACCCCCACTCGATCGAGTCATGCTGACGTTCTAACTACCTGCATGCCTTTAACTTAATAACTTTTCGCAACAAGGTTATACGTATAAAAAACAACAATCCTATTCACATGTTATTATTATGCCACATTATAAATCATCCATCATGCAACATGGTTATACACAATATATTATCATATCTACTTCACCTTTTTCCACCACATCCTCCATTCCACCACAATCATTCATCCAACATTTTCATATGACATATTCATCCAACATATCCAATTGAACATTAGTAAACACATAGTGATCCCGTGACACCCCATAGTGACCGGTTTAAAGTTGTAGGGCGAGTTCGCGACTTTAGGACGTCTCCCAAGTCTTTACTTTAGATCCTAAAAACTCCTACCCGAGTTCATTTTAATTTGACTCTCTCTTGTCATTGGGCTCATTAGTTACAGGTTCCAAAATCGTCGCTCTGATACCACTTTGTAACACCCCCATACACCAAGGTGCCTTACCAAGACCATCTAATGCATGAAAGTGCTACCATCTCGGTTACCCGAGGCAATTGATACGTGCATTTTATATAGTCTTTTTAAGTCTCTTATGCACGTATTTCTATGCGGTTCTCGTAGTTCTATGCTACGAAATGCCCCGAACATTCTACTTTGGTTTGTTTTGCTTTATTTGCATGAATAGACCTGAAAGTAGCAGAATTAAGCCTTTTATCGTCCGTTTTGCTTGCATTTAGAAGATGAGTTGAATTGGAGCGCAAATACTACTGTCTTGGGATGCGTGAAGCAGCTTCGAAAGGTAAATTAACGGAACAATGAGCTGTTGCAGTGGGGAATCATCGATCGAGATGTTTTGCTGACCATAGTCCTCGATCGAATGCTTTTGGAGGATGAAAAGGCTCGATCGAATGGATTCTTTATTCGATCGTGAGGAGCTATTTAGGAGTTCCTCGATCGAGTAGAACCTTCACTCGATCGAGTGGCTTTTGCTAGATGTTGTTCGATCGAGCAGTTCCAAAGTGCTCAATCGAGTAACTTGCTATGGACATGGGATTTTTAGCTTAATTTCGTGTTTTAGGTTTAATAATTATCTCTCCTATAAATAGGAGAGACGTGATTAGGTTTAGGAATTAACTCTTTTCACCGAAAAACTCTTTACTGTTCATCGTTACTTTGTTCCTCTACTTTCTGGATCTCGCTTATTTAATCTTTCTCTTACTCTCTTTCTATTTAATCTTTCCTCTCTTTTGCTTATATCTTTTATTATGTTTATCCTTGCTTATTCTTTCATTACTGTTTTACTAGTTATCATGTGTAGCTAGTCCTTTAATGCTAGGATTAGGGGAACCATGGTAGTATAACGATGATGCGATAGTTGGCTTAGAAAGTTTTGTTGTGAGAATTGTTTCATTAGCAATATAATTGTAATCATTTAGTTGAATGCTTGTAACTGAATTAGTTAACTTGGTCAAATTCAGACCTAGACCGAAGGATTGGAATGAACAGACCTGTTATGAACAATAGAATACTTTAATGAGGGCGAAAGCTAAGTTAGTAGTATTTTAGGGCGGATAGCGGACCGAAAGGACCTTTCCTTTACCCTTCTCACAACAGACCGAGTGACCTACCTTTAGCTGATTTGTATAATATCATGGTAAACCGACATCCTGACATATTTCTCTTTATCTGATTAATCTTCTATTTCAACCCTTGCTTTTATTAGTCTAGTTTAAACAACTCAACCCCCCATTTTGTGACTTTAGACAGACCGAATAACGAGTAGATAGTGACCGCCTCTCTGTGGATACAATACCCGACTTACCTCTGCTACATTAGTAGAGCCAGTTGGTTTTATTTTTGATAGGGTTGCGACAGGCGTGTCAAATTTTTGCGCCGTTGCTGGGGAGGCAACTATTTTATTTGCTTGTTTTATTTTTGTTTGTCCTTAGCCTCAAGGAATTTATTCCTTGGGGCAGTTCTTATCTTTTTCCTTTAGTGTTGTTTTGATAGGCCCTATAGGTCCTACCTAGACAAGTCTCTAGGTGAAAGATCATCAAAGGGAAGGCTTGAGTACGTTTGATCTTGCACCTATGTTCCATCCTATGGCGCAACAGGTGGTCTACTGTGAGAGATGTGGTGCTGCGGGGCACAATGCTGTTATTTATTTGGCAGAGAACGACGAAGTCTATGCGTTTAGGCAGCGTAGACAAGCTAGTCAATCTTATGCATTTGTGCCGCCACATGCGTTTTAGGAATAAGGCTACCAAAAGCCTCCATTTATCTGGCCACCGCAACAACAAACCCCTCCTCCTGTTAAAAGAATGAAGAAATTGCTGAGTTGAAGTCTTTGGTGAAGGCACTTGCACTTCAATTGCAAGAAGATGATAGATTTATGGAAGCTAAAATCAATGAGCTTGAGTCTCAAATAGCTCAGTTAACCGCTGAGACAAACTTTAGGAACGCAAAGAAGGTTTACACTACCTACACCGAAAGCGGTCTTTCCTATGAAGGACTCGAGTTGCCTATCGACAATAATGATTTGTATGACTCGGAATACAAAGATCTATCTGAAAACGAAGCATTACTTGAATATTTCTGCATTGTACAGCAACAAACACTCGATCAAACTGGTTACCGTGTTCGATCGAGTGGAATATCTGAGGAAGTGTTCGATCGCACAGAACTAACCACTCGATCGAACTATTTCTATGAGGAAGACCTCGATCGAGCAAATTATGTTGTTCGATCGAGTAATATTCAGGAGAAGAGTACTCGATCGAGTATTATCTTTGTTCGATCGACCATATTGGCCACGGAAAACATTGCTATGTCATCTGGGTCTATTTTGGATGACGATTTTGAAGAAGACAATGGTTATGGTGAATCCCCCATTTGGAAAGCCGAACTGGACGCTCTAGAGGCTGCAATATACGGGATAGAACCCACAAAGGAGGGGAACGAGGAGGTAGCTGAGTCTGGGAATGTTCCTAGCACGGTAGAGGTAATATATTTTTTTATCAAAGATTCCGACGTTAGGAGCGACCGACCTGAGGTAATTAACGATAACTTAATGATTATTGCTATGACTAATAGTAAATTACCTCATAAGACTTATGCTTTATGTTTCAATACTCTACCCCCTCCCAGTTGGACGAATAAGTTAATAATTTTTCACCATATTTGTCATCGAAAATTTGTTAGGCTGAGACGGTACTTATTTTTTTTTTTTTTTTTGGTGAAGCGTAAGTATATATAAATCAAAAAATCAAATGTTTAGAGTATACAAAGAATCAATAGCTTTAAACTAAACATTAAATGTTAGAATCTATCCACTACTGATCAAATCGACTAAGCATCCGTCTGTTTCTGTGTAACCATCGTTCTTTAATCTCTTTCCAAACCGGATTCACAAGAACCATAGGAGCTGTCACCTGTTGAAATAAACGAGCACGATTTCTTACTTGCCAAATTCCATATATCAAACCTACAAAGCATGCACCAGTCACCACCCGTTGCAGACCACTTTTAGTTCTACTCATAGAAAACCATTTCACCATGTGAGCAGCAGGGAACTGGATATGAATCTTCTGCTGCAATAATTCCATACATCTTTTGCTATACTCACACTTATAAAAAATATGCTCATGGCTTTCAGGATCATCACCACAAATGAAGCAAATATTAGTCTGAATAATGCCCTTTTTTTGAAATCTGTCAAGGGTGAGGAGCTTCCCATGCTAACTAGCCCAGAAGATTACATAATAGAACTTTCATTACCTTTGCAGAATACATATCAGTCTAGCCCACAAATGAAAGTTCTATTATGACCGAAAGGACCTTTCCTTTATATTCTCTCAAGGGTAAAAGAAAGGTCCTTTCGGTCCGCTATGAGGGACACCAAGGTATTTCCTTCCTAACTCCATTAAAATACATATCAGTCTTGTCTTTGTTCAAGGAAAGACCAGTAGTAGCAGAAAAAGTAGAGAAGCCCTTCAAAAACCACATAATAGAACTTTCATTACCTTTGCAGAATAACAAAAGATCATCCGCAAATAAAAGATGATTAAATCTTAGCTGACCACACTTAGGATGGAATCTAAAACCCTCTTGTTGTGCAACAACATCCATAATCCTCCATAGATATTCCATACATAATGTAAAAATCAAGGGAGACATTGGATCCCCTTGTCTCAACCCCCTCCTGCCTTGGAAAAATCCAAAAGTGTTTCCATTGACATTCAGAGAGTAAGAAGGAGAAGTTACACAAGTCATAATAAGATGAATAACCTTAGGTGGGAACTTTAAAGCTATTAACTGTTGGGATTCATTAATATCATTTATTTACATATTGAATATGTGAATAATTAATTTAATCATAAAATTAATTCAAGATCTTATGCATGCAAAACTTAAAACAAGAGTAAAGAAAATCGGATCCTTACATTGTTAACTCGGCAAAATGGGCACTAGCAAGGTCACCTACCTTGCTAGATCTTGAGCTTTCCTTAGTGGATGAGCAAGATTCAAGTGTAGAATCTCTGCCCAAGGATTGTACCAAGGCAACACCCTTAATAGATTTTATTAACATAAGACTAGTATTAATAAAATCCTTCCTTAAAATGACACAAATAAATTGTTATTTTCCTCTTGAAATTTCGGTTCAAGAGGGAGTAATGTGTGAGTTTATTTTTGCTCTTAAGCTTTTTATCAAAAACTAGAGAGAATAAAAAAATTTTGAGACTAGAATGAATAATGATTCAAGGAAGAGAAAACTCTTTCTTTTCTCTTATGGGTGGCTGAAATTTTGGCCTTGGGTAGCATGCCCAATGCTTTTCATTTTTTCTCTTCACAAGAGACTAGGCATAAAACCCTAGTTTTAGGTTGATCTTCTCAAGATGTTTAGCCTTGTAAGGCTATGCCCTAGGGTTATCATTGTGTTTGTTGAATAAAATAAAGTAAACAACACAAACCCTTAATGCCGCTCCTAATTTCGGTTACCATGTAAAATGGTGGTCCATTTTATTTTTATCATTTGTCAATTATGACATATGTGACATGGTACATGACATGTTACATTATAATGCATTTTTAACATATTAAAAATCATCATATTAATAAAATATGTCACATACAAAAATAACTAGTAATTCATAATTACTTGTACCAAAATGGGTCATATGATTATAAATCACATCTACATGTGGTTAAAATAAATTATTCATTCTATTTTTAATTGTTTCATAAACAATAAATTAATCTAAGTAATAAAACAATTCGATTACGTAGACCGAATCTTATTTAATCAAATTACAATAAGAGACGTAATTTTACTCACAATATCACTCGTCAATTTTAAGGAATTTAATTAACCCGTATCAGCATACGATTAATTAAATAATCAATTAAGAGCATTACCCTATAGGTATGACCTTAGGGGATCAACCTGTCACCACCGTTGCACAACAGTAATGTCAAACTCTAGTCAGCCAATCATTACCGATATGTGTGGACCAGTTGAATAAGAAATATTATTTTCCCTCATGTATTCTTAATATGACATTTAAACATGTGATCTCAATATGATCAACAATGTGATCGCATTATTGCCGGGGACACTCCAACATTAACATCTGATGAACAAACTTCCACTCAACTGTGTCATAAGCTTTTCTAAGGTCAATTTTGATATGGCATCTAGGTGAGGCAATTTTCCTGTTGTATAACCTTACCAAATCCTGGCAAATCAACACATTTTCAACTATATTACAACCTTTGATAAAGCCCCCCTGACTACTGTGAACAATATCAGGTAGCACCTCACTCATTCTATTACACAAGAGCTTAGTAATGCACTTATACAACACATTGCAGCAAGCAATAGGTCTATATTCAAGCACTGATGGGTGATGTCGTCGGTTCTCCCAATCAAACACATTTATAATACTCAACAAACAACTAGTTAGCGGTAAGTCGAGGTCGATCCATGGGACGGTGTGCTTTGGGTCTAAGTCTATCTATCTCAATTTATGCTAGTGTCACAATTTGTTTGGGTTTGTAGTTGTGTCCTAGACTAATGCAAGCAATAAAGTAAAGCAAACAATGAACTAAGAAATGTAAACAAATGACTAAAAGCACTAGGATGTCATGGGGTCATAGGGGATTCATGGTGTTGATCATACAAACATGTTTACAAAGTTGCAAGCAATTAATGTTGTAAAGGAACCGAGTTGGTTTATGTCTTACGGTTCATAGGAAGAGTTGGGTCCCGGAGCCGAATCGATTAGATTGTACAACACCTACAAGTCGACTTAATTTCCTCCTATTCAACTTTTATGCACGGTCTAACAAGACTCGAGTTGGTTTATATCTTACAAGTCTTGTTGAGTAGATAAGAAATGGGTAACAATGCAAGGATTCATAGGCTTAACATTTCATCAAACATAACATGTGCATATGTTGACATCACAACAAGCAAGCAATTTAATTATGAAAACATATTATATTAAGCATGATTAATCCCATGTTGGTTTCCTCTAATTACCCACTAATCCTAGTTAAGAGACTATTGATACCCGTCGTTGTGAGTACCAAAAATAAATTTATAATTTCCTATTAAGACTAACCTAGGCTAGTGGTAACAGGGTCGAACCACAAGGAGGCAGATGTAAATTCTAGTTGATTTATATTCAGTCTAAGGTAACAATTGTGGGGGTTGAGTTGAGATGGTCTATAGCTAAGAACAAATAAAGATAATAAACTAAAAAGATGGTTTAAACAGATAAAGAAGAGGTACTAGGATGATCGGTTTGTTAAAGCTTTGGCGGCAGCGTACTAAACAGGTCTAAATCGAACACAAGTGAGGCGGGAAACTAGAGGTCCTCTCGGTCCACTCTTAACAAATAGCATCTTTCGATCTCGCTATAGGTCCCTAATATCACTAATACGAAGGGTAACCTCACGAGGCCAGTCGATCGACCGATAATGCCAGTCGATCGACTGACATGCGAATCAGGCCGTGTTCAATACTTTGCCGCCTACGCTAAAACTCGCCTACATCCTAGCACAAACTATTTAGCTACTCATGCTAAGGGTAAAAACAATAACTAAACTAATAAAGTAGACAAAGGGATTCATGCTTAAAACAGTAGAACAAACAATCAACATAAACAATGATAACGGCTGCGGGAATCTACTTAGCAATTCTAAACTATAGATAAAATAAAGATGAACTAAAATTAGGGCAGAAGAATACCGAATTTCAGAGGAAAGATTAGTTATTAAGAACCGAAAATCCAATGCTCAACAATTCCAAACCCTAACTAACTATCAAGAACCGTATGCGAAAACTTAATGTAAAACTGATAATAAAACTTGATTGAAAACTCCCCCTTCAACTGAAGGTTTCTAGGTTACGTTATATAGCAATTAACGTAACTTCTTATTTCCTAAACCTAGCATCATGGGCTTGCGCTTCCTCGCCTTCTAATTCTCGTCTGAAATAACGGTTGGGTCGATCGATTGGTAGGATCGGTCGATCGATCGTCCTCAAAGAAACATAGCTTCGAACCCGATAGTTGGTCGATCGACTAAAGGAGGTGGTCGATCGACTGGATGAGCTGCTACTTGCCTCTTATAAACTCGTGGATTTGTCTTTTGGGTCTTGGATTGCGCACCAAGCTCGTTCCTTAAGTGATTCCTTTATGTCATTTGCAATGCAGGATACTCGGGGACGGATTTAGCTTGATTTTCCCGTTGAATTCTTCACATTTCTGCAATAATGTACAAAACACGGAAGTAGACGGAAATAGGGAGAAATGCAGCATAAACTACACGAATGAGCTCTGAAATGCGTGTAAAATGGGATGTAAAACATCATATAAAAGACACGCATCAAACTTCCCCAAACCAAACCCTTGCTTGTCCCCAATCAAGAACTAGACTCGATCTAATTTTCTAATGGAACGAGTTCAATCTCAGAGCGAATTGTCAACTGTAAAGCCTAAACCAATTTAATGCACAACCAACAATCAACTAGCAAATGAATCATGCAAACGAGTTATGAAGCCGTTAAAAACATGCTGAACCGCCAACTATGGAGACTTATCAAATTGGGCTCTCACGGGTCGCTCAAATCACTCAATAAGTACAGGTGAATATATGTAAGATAGAAAGAATTAATTTTGTAGTGACTCTCACCTAACTACGACCTATGAAGACATGCCAGCAATAAAATATGAAAATGATCTCTATGACCGTACATATGCATTCCAACCAAACAGATGACCAATGACACATGCCGAGGTATAAATATGGAAATGTGAGGTATGGGTAAGAAGAGGCAAAACGTTTTATGGTAAAATGGAGGTACAGGTGATCAAGCTAGTACCTAAACGGAACCAAATGGCAACATCCAACTTCTTGCTCATAATCAAACGAAACGGTGCTATAGCAAGCACAAAACTCACAATCTCCAAGCTAATAAATCAATAAACTCCCCATAAAATATAAATGGAACATGGGAGCAAAAATCGCCAAAAGATAAGGATTAAATTATGCGAATTGATTTCTTTCTCGGATCTTCAGTCGATCGACTATAATTGGCAGTCGATCGACTGCTTTGAACAGTACATAACTCTTTTTTTTTTTCTTTTCTTTTTTCTTTTTCTTTTCTTTTTTTTTTCATCTTTCTTTCCTTCCTTTTTCATCTTCCAACAATATCTCAAAAGAGCATATGCCACCAAAAACGAATTAACAATCCCAAAAACGTAAACTACTAGCTTGACAAGGGCAGGCTAAATATAAGATGTAGTAATGGGACAAAAAAAAACTATTTTTGGCAGTGTGAAGCTTATGGGTAAAATGAGAAAAGGAAACCTCTACCACATGTGTCAACAAACCACAAACCGAATGCATACAGGTATTAAGTAGATCAAGTTCATATTTATGCAAATTAAGGAGACATGTCTCATAAGGAGTACTACTCACATTCCTAGATGAACTGGTCATGAATGTCACCAGTTATAGGCTCTAAAACTCAGAAATATGATGTAGCTTGCCAATTTTCAAAGTCAAGTCTCAAGTCCAGCAAATAATTAACGAAAACTCGTAGATATGCATTTACGATTCTACCAATAACATGTTAATCTAGCAAGGCTCAGGCAAAACAGGTGCAAATGCAAAATCATCATGGAAATACTACCGTTCTGACTCGACCTATATGCTAAAATAAACATGCATTTTTTTGGAAATTTTTGAAATTTTTCAATTTTTTTGGAATTTTGTATATATAAGCGAAATGAAATGAAACAATGCAAAGCAAAATTAAACGTGAATGCAAAGAAATGATATGCGACGCAAAACCCTTCCCCAAACCAAATCGCACAATGTCCCCATTGTGCAAAATCATATAATGAAGAAAAGAGAAATGGGAATTTGCGAGAAATAAATAAATATGACATGAAGTAAAGAAATCAGGGACTCACAAGACTTTAAGCGCAGCAAAGGAAACCTCCCCAAATCAGCGTGAGCTAGGAGGTTTCAGTAGCCAGCAGTGCTACTAAAAAGTACCTGAAAGACATAAAATACCACGCATACGACTGAGAAAACAATTTTTGAAGCGGTAAATATGTGCACAATTGAGAAAATAGAAGAAATAAGGAAAGGGACGGAAAGTAAAGTGGAGTAGAAAACTCCCTTAAGTCCGCATATTGACCAAACACAGCAGGGGAGAGGTCGTGAATAAGTACAGCAGTAGCAGAGGTCGATCGACCACTTAACCCAGTCGATCGACCAGGTGAACATGAACAACAGTGTCTCCTGGAACCTGCAGATCAGTCGATCGACCACCGGAACCAACGATCGATCAAAACACCTTTGCAACCTCATATTTCTTCGTAATTGCTCAATGATTTGAGCTTACAAGCTCTAAATACCTGCAAGTGCACAATAATACGCGCCCAAAATTGCGCAAAACCCAGAATAAAGTCTAAAGTGCATAAAAATCCTAAACAAAACAAAACAAAATAAATGCGAAGTTTCGCCACACAAAAGCAATAAAAAAAATAGTTCGAAAGCAATAAAATGTTTGTAAAGCTTTTGATCAACTAGTAGTTGATCAAGAAAGGCCAAGGTATGGCCCACTTCGTCGGCTTCTGGCTACCAGAGGTAGCCTCAATGGTGCTCATTTTATCAGTTGCACCCTTCTTAGCTTCAACAGTCGGAGAGCTCAACGGATCAACTTTGTCATCTCCCCAATCAAGGACTTCCTTGGAATCGTCAGAATCCAAATCAGACCATCTCACCTTGGCTGGCTCATCTTCCACTTCCTCATCAGTCCCATAGCTTAGGCATCCAAGGCCTCCTCTTGAAATAATTTGCTCCTTCGCGGCTGGAGCATCAAGTGGCTCTCTCTTCCCCAAATCAGCTCCTGCAATGTTTAAAACAACAGATTCTTCCTCCTTTTTGCTCCCAGTCCGGGGCGGAGGTGTTAACACAGGAGTAGTAATAGAGACAGGCAATTCAGGAAGCACAAAGTACGATTTCTTTTCAGAAACCGTATTACAAGTAACAGGCCACATGGGGTCCTTCTTCTTAGCAGGTTGGGCGAAAATGATAGAATGTTTCCCAACTTTGAAGGTCAAAGTTCCGAGCCTACGTCAATAATCGCACCAGCGGTGTGCGAAAACGCCTACCTAGGATGATCGGTATATGGGCATCCTCAGGCATGTCAAGGACAACAAAGTCAACAGGGAAGAAAAACTTCCCTATTTGGACGGGTATGTCCTCTAGGACTCCTATAGGTTCGACCGCAGATCGGTCAGCCATCTGAATCGTCATGTGTGTGATAGCAAACCGGGTCAACTTAAGCTTCCTAGCTAGACTCAAGGGCATTACACTTATACTAGCCCCTAAATCACACAATGCCTTCTCAATTGAGAAGGTACCTATGTTGCAAGGAACAGAATGAAAAACCGCCCCGATCCTCTAACTTAAGGGGTGCAAAGGTGAGAGATGATAAGAGCAAGACTCCTTAGTAAGTGCGACAGTGTGCACTGTTTCAAGTGACCGCTTTTTGGACAACGGTTGTTTCATAAATTTAGTATAAGCGGGTACTTGGTTTACTAACTCAAGGAAGGGGACTTGTACATTCAGACTACGGATAACTTTTTCAAATTTGTTGAAAGATACATGTTCCTTGGTCGGCACTAGCCTCTCCGGGTAAAGGGTCAGAAGAAGTACCTTAGCCCTCTCCTCCAAATCACGCGTCTTGCCGCATCCTTGGACTTAGGCTGAAAGTCCATCACCTTCTCTTTATTGAAGCTAGACCCCTCTTCGACCGTCTCAAATATGAGCCATTAATCATCATTGGGTCGAACTTCGGACCGGATCGACCCATCAAGACTCGGGTCTTGTCCTAAAGTCTTCGGGATCGTGGTACCCCAAACAAGTGGTCTCGCATTATTTGGCATTAAAGGACGAAATTCCTCAAGATCGCAGCCGATCTCGCCGATCGACCACTCGTCCTCGGTCGATCGATCGAGATGTACAACATGCCTGTTCAAGCTCCTCAACCCGTGTATCGGTCGATCGACTAGGTATATCGATCGATCGACCGATATACCTGGTAGACTACTGCTTTCTTTGATTTATTCGTTGAAGCTTTCTTTTGAGTTGTTTCCGGCTCATCTTTTTCAACAAATGTCTCGACCATGGCAAGACCATCAAGGGTGGACCCGCTCCTCAAAGTGATGGCATTTAAGGTCTCCTTTTGGTCGGTTTGGGTCGGCAAGTGTCCGGGAGCTCGAGTGTTGCTTTTGCTAGCCAATTGAGCAATTTGGCTCTCTAGTAGCTTCATCCCGGCTTCTCTTGCTTGGAACTCCTTTAGCAACAAGTTCTTAAGCTCGGAAAATTCAGAATTCTCACGATTGTTGTTCTTTCTGCACATAGGGAGGTTTCGATATTGTTGCCGCTTTTGATGAGGGGGCACATATGGTTCTTTCTTTGCTTGCAAGAGCTTGAGTTGGGTTCAGGACATTTTGGCTCCTCCAACTCAAGTTTGGATGGGTATTCGGCTCGTAGTAGGTGTTGGTCCGCCTATAGTGTTGAAAGGCGACAAGACTCAAAGGGACTAGGGCGCTTTTCGAGACATGGCCCTCGGCTCCACATCTTTCACGAGACGAAAGGACCGTCTCGACACAAAGATTTACTTGGTACATCCCACCTTTAGAAGCTCCTCCTAGTTCATACTTGTCAAATCTCGCAGTGAGAGCCTCAAGCGCAGCGACAGAGGAAGATTCAGCAGCTCTCCTCTGGTTCCCTCTGGAATTCCCATACTCGGCCTTGTGGGTAGCTAGATCGTCAATGATCTTCCACCCCTTGGTTGCTCCCAAATTTTCAGCGAATCGTCCATTGGCTGCAGCATCCAAAATGGCCCTCTGATCGTCGTACAACCCATTGTAGAAATGATTGCACAAGCTCCACTTTTCGAACCCATGGTGCGGTATGGTTCGCACCAACTTCTTAAAACGGACCCATGCTTCGTGAAAGTTCTCATCCGGCCCTTGTTTAAAGCCCGTGATTTGAGCTCTAATAGCAATCGTCCTTGAAGCAGAAAAGTACTTCTTGTAGAATGTCAATGCCAATGAATTCCAATCGGTGATCCCCGAACGTTCGGTCCAAATCTCTATACCACTCCCTTGCAAAGATCACGAAGGGAGAAGATGAACATAGTCTCCTTGATCTGGTCTTGGGTCACGCCGGCTGGTGGGGGTATGGAACAACAAAGAGTCAATAAAGGTCTCCATATGCTTAGCCGCATCTTCATTTGCGCTCCCGAATCGTTCTTCTCAACCATGTTAATGTATGAAGGCTTTGGTTCGAACTTCCCGGCATCTCCCGGTAATTCGAACCCCTTATACAAGTTTTCACTGTCGGCTCGTAATGACTAGCTATACTTGCTTCCTCGGCCATGACCGGAATTTCTGAGAAGTAACTGTCTCGGCCAAGAAGTGGAAATGGGTGAAGATCAGGGTCTTCTTCGAACAGATCGTTCTCGTAATAGCTTGACAGAATACTCAGCTCTTCCTCTGTCGGTAGTATCCTTTGTGTTCGTCTCAACTCGCGCAAATATTTCTCTAACTCAGGGTCAAATGGTACTAGTTCACCACCCTGTGACCTGCGCATAAGAGGAAACTACAAAAAGAATATAAGAAACGTTTAAGGAACAGAAGTCCCTTAAACTAAGAAAGACTAAAATTAAAAACAACTAAAATTAGGACTATTGCCTCCCCGGCAACGGCGCCAAAATTTGATACCCGTCGATGTGAGTACCAAAAATAAATTTATAATTTCATATTAAGACTAACCTAGGCTAGTGGTAACAGGGTCGAACCACAAGGAGGCAGATGTAAATTCTAGTTGATTTATATTCAGTCTAAGGTAACAATTGTGGGGGTTGAGTTGAGATGGTCTATAGCTAAGAACAAATAAAGATATAAACTAAAAAGATGGTTTAAACAGATAAAGAAGAGGTACTAGGATGATCGGTTTGTTAAAGCTTTGGCGGCAGCGTACTAAACAGGTCTAAATCGAACACAAGTGAGGCGGGAAACAAGAGGTCCTCTCGGTCCACTCTTAACAAATAGCATCTTTCGATCTCGCTATAGGTCCCTAATATCACTAATACTGACTCTCGTCCTGAAAAGTGACTAACGGTCTAAACTATACCTATCTTTCGATCTTAGCACAATTTAGTCGATTTAATTGGTGGTCAAATAACTTTCCCTATCTTTCGATCTAATGGGTCGGTCATAAAATAAACATCTAACTGGTCGCATACATTCGATTCGTCAAATATAAGATTAAATTCAATTAAAACGAAGGGTAACCTCACGAGGTCAGTCGATCGACCGATAATGCCAGTCGATCGACTGACATGCGAATCAGGCCGTGTTCAATACTTTGCCGCCTACGCTAAAACTCGCCTACATCCTAGCACAAACTATTTAGCTACTCATGCTAAGGGTAAAAACAATAACTAAACTAATAAAGTAGACAAAGGGATTCATGCTTAAAACAGTAGAACAAACAATCAACATAAACAATGATAACAGCTGCGGGAATCTACTTAGCAATTCTAAACTATAGATAAAATAAAGATGAACTAAAATTAGGGCAGAAGAATACCGAATTGCAGAGGAAAGATTAGTTATTAAGAACCGAAAATCCAATGCTCAACAATTCCAAACCCTAACTAACTATCAAGAACCGTATGCGAAAACTTAATGTAAAACTGATAATAAAACTTGATTGAAAACTCCCTCTTCAACTGAAGGTTTCTAGGTTACGTTATATAGCAATTAACGTAACTTCTTATTTCCTAAACCTAGCATCATGGGCTTGCGCTTCCTCAGTCTTCTAATTCTCGTCTGAAATAACAGTTGGGTCGATCGATCGGTAGGATCTGGTCGATCGATCGTCCTCAAAGATACGAGCTTCGAACCCGATAGTTGGTCGATCGACTAAAGGAGGTGGTCGATCGACTGGATGAGCTGCTACTTGCCTCTTATAAACTCGTGGATTTGTCTTTTGGGTCTTGGATTGCGCACCAAGCTCGTTCCTTAAGTGATTCCTTTATGTCATTTGCAATGCAGGATACTCGGGGACGGATTTAGCTTGATTTTCCCGTTGAATTCTTCACATTTCTGCAATAATGTACAAAACACGGAAGTAGACGGAAATAGGGAGAAATGCACCATAAACTACACGAATGAGCTCTGAAATGCGTGTAAAATGGGATGTAAAACATCATATAAAAGACACGCATCAACTACTCACTTATTATCATGGTAAACATGTCATTAATGGTTTCAATCATCACAACAAGTGTAAACATGATAAGAGAATGAGGAAATAAACAATAAAGAGTAAAGGGTAAAAGAATTATACCAACTTAAGATGATCCAAATAATAAAGCAAAGAATAATAGAAGGAACTTGATTGATTGATGAAGAGTTGTCAATTCTCCAATAATAACCCAATAATCTTCAATTACCCAATAATAAACTTGAATAATAAATTTGAACAATAATTAAGGAAAGATTAATGTGTAATTTGTGAAAAGATTAAGGGCTCGCTTGGAATGAGAGTAATTATTCAGAGAGTAATAGAGGCTAAAATAAGAAAAAATGGAAGGAGATTAGTGGTTTGTAGTGGTTGTGGAGGGTGGAAAAAGGTGGTGAGGGAGGAATTATTACCTCCATATGGAGGTAATGCATTACTTGAAGGGGAGGTGGGTAATTATTACCCCCTTAATGGATAGACTATTACATTATTTTCCTCCATTTCTATCTCTAACCTCCATCACTTTTCTCCATTTTCTTGTTCATTTAAACTATATTACTCCTTTAATAATTACTCTCATTCCAAGCGAGCCCTAAAGAGTAATCTATTCTAATCTACTCTTAATCTAATCTAAGAGGAATTTCTAATATGGGAACTTGGTTAAGAGAGCTTGGTTAAGAGAGCTTGGTCTTTGATTATTACAAATGGGGTATTTATAGTGGGGATTAGGTGCACAAATTAGGGTTACTAAGGGCTTAAATGACGATTAAGTCCTTGAGGAATCGCTCCTCTCAAGAAAATATGCGGGTCTCCTTTTAGCTAGTCTTTCAAAAATATGCGCATCCCGAATGGAGAAAGAAGAGGACGTGTTGCACTGGAGAGGAATCCGAGCGGCCAAGGGGTCGGGACGCTCGGATCATCAGGCCTCAAGACGGGCGTCTTGGCATCGGGACGCTCGGATAATAGGAAGGGAAGACGAGCGTCTTTGAAGGGGGGACGAGCGTCCTGTAGCAGACGAGCGGATTGGGTCTCGGGACGAGCGGATTGGCGGACAGCTTCTTTGTTTGAGCTCGGATTGTAAAACGGACGCCATTTTCTCATCCGGACTCCTATTGGAGTGATTCAAAAGCCTAGATAACTTCATTTTTCGATGCCGTTGCATCTAGCATACTTTCACAGCCAAAGGAGCAACTATTGGTTTGGGTTCCGAGCAATTTCTTCATGTAATGGCTTCCTTGCTTTTCCTCCTCTTGCATACCCCTTATTCTTGTGTTGTTGGCTCTCGTTCTTGCCTCCTCTTCATACTAGTCCATCCAATATCGTCAATAACCTTCCAAATAAGCACGAGAGACGAGAATTTCTGCCTCATTTATCTCCTTTTCTACAAAACATATGAAATGCACTAGAAAAGCAAATAGGAAGGTTTTGACGGATAAAATGGCCATGGAATGTTATAATAGTATGCAAAATAGGCTCAATTAGGGGACTAAATGTGCGCAATTATGAGTCACATAAAGCACACTCACAGGATTTTTAACTTTTGGAATAAGAGTGAGGGTAGTAGTGTTTAACTGTTTCAGAAGATTACCTGTAGTAAAGAAATCCAGCACAGCTGTTTTGGTAAATTTCTACCAAATTAGGGTTAAAGTGGTCTTAGCGTTAGGTCAATACTGCGATTTATGTGAACGTCGTATGTTATCCTGTTTGAACGATGAATGCAATGAACACAAGCAATTTTGGTGACGCGGAAAACCCGATGTGGGAAACAACCGCGGGGGGAGACGGAATCCCACCAATATTTTCACTATAATTCGAGAGGAAATACAGTTCTTATACTTGCTGTGGATGCTAAAGTGTAATTCTTGTATATTTCGATGATCGTTCTTCTTTGCATTGAGGCTCCTTATATAGGGGAGGTCGAGGAGCTAGGGTTTCTTACTTCTCCTCCAAGTTATTCCTAATTTGACATTAGGTAGGACTGTCCTTCTTCAGATCTCGCAAGATGTTGGACCCTCATAAGCTTCTCCCGCGTGGACCTTTGGCCCATATCCTGCGCTGATTGCTGACGCTGGCATCCTGGCTCCTTGATATCCTGCATCCCGTAACACTTCCAGGCTCACCCCCAAGTCGCCCATATCCATATTTTGGGCCTAACAGTTTGCCCCCAATTTTCTGCGAAAAGTGCAACCCTAATTATTTGAGCGGGAAATTGCAGTGTATCGTTGAGTGACTTCTCGCATACTCCATTTCAATTCACATTTTCGAAACCCCAACTACCCTTTTCTATTTAATCTCATTCGCCCACCATTTTCTCTTTCATCATCATTTCATCTCCTCAAACCTCTCAAACTTCCGTCTCCCCAAATTCCTTCTTTGTCAACACCCTTTCACTGCCAGCGCCGCCTTCATCCGTCCTCTCAGGTACTTCCATTTCTCCCTCCTCGTTTATTATGGCTAAGACTCGCTTAACTTCATCTTCCTCCACCACCATCGACCTTGAAAACGACGACTTCCCCACACAGGGAGTCCTCAAAAGACCACATTCCGGTGACTCCCACCTTACCCAGGAGGATATACCCAGAATCAAAGCTCTACTGGGGCTAGGTGACGATGTGGTGATCCACATCCCCAAACCTGGTCAGAAAGCAGACGCTTTTCGTTCGGGGTGGATCTGCTTGTACACCTACCCCTTTGTCCTTGGTCTCAAATTTCCCTTCCCCCCGATGATCCAAGAGTTCATCCGCCTGAACTCTCTCCCTATGGCCCAAATTGCTCCTTATGCGTGGAGGATCCTCCTGTCCACCGTTGCTCTGAACAATAGCATGGGCGCCGAGATTGGTTTATCGATCCGGCCCATAGGTTCGAGTGCCGATCACCGGGCACGGCCAATATACTTTTAGGTCTGTGGAGAAGACCGAGAACTTCCTCCTCTCGGCGGCAAAAGGGAAGGACGATGGGTGGTATGAGGATTTCTTCTACGTCAAGCTCGAGTCTCTTCCCATTCATGCCGACTACCTGTTTGAACACTGGGTTTTCGCCAAGAGTAAGTGCATTTGCATGTTCATTCATAATTGCCCCCGTCGCTTACTATTCTTACTCTTTGATTTGACGCAAAACTCAAGAACCCCGAGAAATCCGAGGACGAGGATACTTGCCAAGCTCTTTTCCATCCCCAAGATCGTAGATCATTCCCCCTCCCCGCTTGCTTTGGTTTAGACGATTCTGCTACCGAGGAAACCATGTCTTCCGGTAAACACCCCTCAATCCCTTGGAATTCCCTGTCTCCTTTGATTCTTTACTCGATCCCCTGCGTCCCCGTGCTCCCCGTAGGAAGTGCCAAACCATCCGCCTCGAGATCTTGATGCGCCACGCCAGAAGAGGACTGCGACTCCTCTCACACTCCTGTCTCCTCAAGAAGTAGATCCTCTTCTAGGCCTGCTCCAGAGCCCATTGAAGCTACCCCAATATCGCGTGCTCCTGGGTCCCCCATTCATTCTGATGAACTGCTTCTACGCCTCCCTGCTGAGTTTGGGGACGCTGATCGGGCCAACTACTGGCCCGCACTAGAAAGGCTTCTGACCCCAGCTTGCTCAAAGGCGTTTGACTCGATCGCCCCCAGGAGATGACCGACCGACGGGCCGCAGCACTTGCTTCCCCGGTGAGCCTCCTTTTGCTGCTTCTCCTCTCCCTTTGCCCTTGTGATTCCACGACTAACGTGCTCTTTTCTTTTACTTCAGGCTCTCCAATCTTCTCTCTACCTTCGCAAGATGCTGCAGAGGGCTAAGGTTGAATGTCCGCTTCGTGGGGAAGAACAAGGAGCTCACGACCACCTGTGCCAAGTTGAGGGAGCAGACTCACACGGCTTTCCCGAGAAGGAGGCGCCAAAGATCAGCTGGCGAGGACCCAGGAGGCCAACTGCGTTCTTACTTCTGGGTTAACAAAGGCAGAGGCCCGTGCTGAAGAGATGGCTGAACTGGCCAAGAATGTGGGAGCCTATACTGCTTTTGAGGGGCGGATTGACTGCATCCGTGCCTATACCGAGGGGAGGCACACATCCTGGAACCTGGAAGAGGAGCTGGCTGAGTTTGCTCGTGCATTTCCCAATGGCATGGACCTGAGTGCCCTGTTCCCTCCTGAAGCTGAAGCTGCTAACCAGGAGCCTGAATACACAGCCATGGATATTTCCGGAGCCATCTCTGGGACTGTAGAGGAGATCCTGGCTGGGGAGGCTGGCGATGGTGCTACTGCAACTCCTGAGGCTGTCCAGGCACCTGCAATGGAGAAGCAAATAGAGCATGGGGAGCAGAGCAACAGTCAGGAAGCAGCTATTGAGAGGATTGACCTCTCTTAAATTTTATTTCAATTTATCTGGGGACTTGGCCCTGTGTGGCGCAAGTTTTGTAAAAAACTATTTTCTTTCTTGTTTTGGTCCGTTTTGTGCCTGCCGGTGTGCAGGCGTTGAACTTTTGACGGCGCCTGCTAAAGGTAGCAGGTGCCTTATTTTAAAGTAGCTTTGGGCCCAGGAATCCAGGCCCCACTTTTGTTATACTTGTGTTTTTTGCCACCAATTTCTGGAGTTTTGATTCCACATAGATATACCCAGGAAGCTGACCTGGCTCCAGGTGCACAGCCCCTGTTTCTGGCGACAGATTGTTGATAACATATTTCACCCATGACGTGAAATACCTTATCACTAGGGTTGGCTGACTTAGAGCTTACCTTCATTGAATACTTCTGACTAACAAGGAGTGTTGCGCTCCTTGTGGTTCCAGACGTTTGAAATCCGTGCGTGCACCCATTGATCTACGACATAGCTAGCTAAGGAATTACTGAGTTAACGTTAAGGTATGGGTGGTCTTAGTATGCCGAACCCTGCGCGCTACCTCGGCGTATGCTCTCCATGTGGCTTGACTTTAGATAAACGTCTCGCGGCCTCACATGGCAGGGGCTGGACCCTCAAAGTATGCCTCATCTGACAAGTAACCGATATTAGTACCAAAGCCTTTCTTCGTAGAAGCATTATAAAGTCCAAAGTAGTACAAATTACCTGGTGCTGTCTCATGGTGTTCCAGGGCAACACCTGGATCCAGGAAGCCACAGCCTGTACCACTCGGTTTTAAAACGACTCTTTCTGAATTTTTTTTTTTTAAAAAAAGAAAAACTAAAGGAAAGAACCTTTTATGAAACACACTAATACCTAAAGCATATACTAACCCCCACCCTTTTTTTTTTTTTTTTTTTTTTCTTTGGAAATTTTTTGTTTTTGCTTCACGGACTTTCGAAAGGTCCTTTGTACACTAAAGTCTTGGCACTTTGTCAGACAAAGTACCGTTTCAAGTGACGGATGTTCCAGGGTTTATCCAGGATTTGACCGTGCATGGTCATCAACCTGTATGCCCCATTCTTAACAATGCTTTCGACCTGATATGGCCCTTCCCATTTATAGGCGAATTTGCCTGCCTTGTGGTTCTTGGTATTTTCAAATACCCTTCTTAGTACCAGGTCCCCTACTTCGAGGGTCCTGATTCTGACATTCTTGTTATACGTCCTTGCTACGGATTGCTTATATGATGCCATACGTATGTAAGCACTTTCTCGCAGCTCATCAACTGTATCCAGGCTTCTAGTCATTTCGACTTGGTTCTGCTCCGCCGTTTGACAGCCGTATCTGTGTGTGGGTACCAGGACTTCTGAGGGTATCACTGCCTCCGCTCCGTATACCAGGCTAAACGGAGTTTGCCCTATTGCCATCTTCGGCGTTGTTCTGTCTGACCAGAGTACCAGTGGTAGTTCATCTGCCCATTTTCCCCCTAATTCTTCCAGCCTCTTCCTGAGGTTTTCCACAATAATTTTATTGCTGGACTCAGCTTGGCCGTTGGTTTGTGGATACCTGGGGGCTGACTTTCTCAGTGTTATGTTCCATCGTGCACAGAAGCCTTCAGTGTTATCTGATATGAACTGGGACCCGTTGTCGCATATGATCTCGGATGGTATCCCAAATCTGCTTATGATGTTGCGCTTGATGAAAGAGATCACCTGTTGTTCTTTTACCTCTGTCATGGCTTCTGCTTCAATCCACTTTGAGAAGTAGTCGGTCATAACTAGCATGTATACTCGTTTCCGGAGCCCCGGCAGCTTTCCCACTATGTCCATGCCCCACATCATGAATGGCCATGGAGAGATAATTGGATGCATTGGTCCTGTTTGGCTGGTGAATCGGAGAGCCGCCTTTTGACATGATTCACAACGTTTGGCGTGGTTTATGGCGTCTGCGCGCATCGTGGGCCAGAAATATCCCTGCCTTAAGATTTTGTTTGACAGGCTTCGTCCTCCAGCGTGGTTCCCACATTCTCCACTGTGCATGTCTTGCAGTATTGTTTTTGCTTCCTCCTTGCTTAAGCACCTGAGGCATGGTCCTGCCAATGATTTCCTGAAGAGAATGTTATCGATCATGATATACCTGGAAGCTTTTATTCTGAAACTTTGTGCTTCCTTTCTGTCTTCAGGGAGTGTCCCATCCCTTAGCCAATTTAGGTATGGAATCCTCCAATCTGCATCCTGCTGTCCCACTGGGGAAACCAGCATTCTGGTTCCCTGTACACACTGCATGTGTACATCCTTTGCTGTGGAATCCTGGTCTGGCTCTTTCGGATGGTCAAAATTCAACACGTGAGTAATCGGTATGTTTGACTACGTGGGTGGAAGGTTGCCCCAGCAGTAGCCGGGCATCACCTCCACGTTCGATCTCGTGGCACCTGAGTTATCTTGAATGTTCTAAACTTTGATTTCTGCTCTGTGGCTATCTTTAGGTAGGCTATCATCTTTGAATCTCGTGCCACATATTCGTTGTTCACATGATTTACCACAAGTAAGGAGTCACTATATACCCTCAGGTTCCTTACCTTGAGCCCTGACGCCATCTGCATCCCAAGTATAAGAGCTTCATACTCGGCCTCGTTATTGGTCGCCTTGAATTCGCACCTAATGGCTTGCACCATCATATCCCCTTTAGGAGATCGCAGATTAAACCCACACCAGCCCCTCTAGCATTTGAGGCTCCGTCAATATACAGGGTCTACACCTCACCATCCTGGCTTCCCATCATCGTCGCATTCCTTCTTCTCGCTTCCCCACGAGTTGCGGGCGGCGTCGAGACGAAATCTGCTAGGGCTTGGGATTTTATCGCCGTTCTGGGTTCAAATTGTAAGTCATAGCCACTAAGATGCACCGACCACTTAGTCATTCTACCTGAAAGTTCAGGCTTCCTCATAATAGTCTTTAGCGGGTAATTGGTTATGACATGGATGGTGTGAGATTCAAAGTACGGCCGCTTTATAAGAGGATAACCAAAGCCGATGCTAATTTTTCAAAAGAAGTGTACCTGGTCTCTGCGGGAGCAGAGACTTGTTGATATAATATATGGGATCTTTGCCTCCTTCTTGTTCTTTAACCGAATCTGCGCTTACGGTTTGCTTTCCAGTGATGATAGATACAAAAATAGTGGTTCCCCTTGCTCAGGCTTCGCGAGTAATGGTGGCGTGCTTAGGTAGCTTTTGAGTTCGGCGAATGCTTTTTCATGCTCTTTAGTCCATTCGAATTTCTGACTCTTCCTCAATATATCATAGAATAGTTTGCACCTATCCGAGGCCCTTGATATGAACCTATTTAGGGCCGCCACCTTTCCCGCTAGCCTCCGCACATCTTTTGGCTTCGGGTGATTCCAGTTGGAGTATTGCTCTTATCTGCTCCTTGCTTGCCTCAATTCCCCTCTGTGTTACCATATACCCTAGGAATTTTCCCGAGGATACCCCAAACGAGCATTTGGATGGATTAAGTTTCATTTTAAACTCCCTCAATGTCTGGAAGGTATCCGCCAAGTGCTCCATGTGCATTTCTCGCTTTTTAGATTTTACCACCATGTCGTCAATGTATACTTCCATGGTCTTTCCTATTTGCTGCTTGAACATTTTATTTACCAACCGTTGATAGGTGGACCCGGCGTTCTTTAGGCCGAAGGGCATGACCTTGTAACAATATATGCCCATCTCCGACATGAATGTTGTTTTCTCCTGATCTTGTGGATGCATCTTGATTTGATTGTAACCGCTCCAGGCATCGAGGAAAGTGAGTACCTCATGTCCCGCATGATGTCCACCATTGCGTCGATATGCGGTAGTGGGAAGGGATCCTTGGGACAAGCTTTGTTTAGATCTATGAAGTCTACGCATACCCTCCACTTACCGTTCTTTTTGGGTACCACTACTACGTTAGAGAGCCACTCAGGGTAACTGACTTCTCTAATTTTATCTGCTGCCAAGAGACTGTCCACTTCTTTATTGATGACTTCATTTCTTTCTGCCGCGAATTTTCTTCTCTTCTGCTGTACTGGGGTGCAGCTTGGGTTTACGCTTAATTTATGTGAAATAACGGATGGGTCTATGCCCACCATATCATTGTGGGACCAGGCGAAGCAATCCATGTTGCTCTTGAGAAATTGAATCACCGGTTGGTTGCGCGAGTTCTTCTTCGCAGGTGGCCCCAATCAACACTGTTCTATCCGGGTGCTCCTCGTCCAGGTGTATCTGGTCCAACTCTTCCGAGGGAGGCTCCTTGTATTCTGTCGAGGTGCCCCGGTCCTGTAATTGCTATGAGGGGAGCTTGGTTGTGGCTTTGAGGGCTTGGGTATAGCAGTTTCTGGATTCCTCTTGATCTCCTTTTACCGTAACTGTGCCCCATGGGGTTGGGAACTTGAGACACTGATGATATGTTGAAGGTCTTGCTTCATCGATGCAACCACGGTCTTCCCAGTATCACGTTGTAGGTGGTTGGACCTTCGATGATTAGGTATCTTACTAATTTGTTAACTCCTTCAATATATGTTGGGATGGTTATCTCACCTACTGAATGCGCAGTCTCTCCACTAAATCCCACCAGTGGCACAGATTTCTTTACCAGGTTCTCTTTATCGAAACCCATGGTTTTGAGGGTTTCGAGCATGATAAGGTTCACAGAGCTCCCTGTATCTACCAATGCTTTCCGTACAGTGCAATTGCCAATGGATAATGTTATCGTCAAGGCATCGTCATGCTGTTCTGCGCCGCTTTCCATGTCGGTTTCATCGAAAGTTACTGGGGGTAAATTGCTCTGGCTTACTTTGTACGAGGTTTCTGGATGACCCCCTTTACTCCCGGTGGCTTTCCTCTTCGCGGCGGAATATGTCAATCCTGCTAGCTCGGATCCGCCTGTTATCACGTTAATAATCTTCGTTCATACGGGTGGAGCAGAAGGAAGTACCTGATTTGCTGCTTCTCTTCTGTCCTGCTTGCCCCCACGTGATAACAGGTGGTCCAAGTTTCCTTTGCGTACCTGGAACTTCACCTCCCTCCGCAATTTGTAGCAATCTTCGGTCCTATGCCCTATGTCTTGGTGCCATTCACACCTCTTACTGCTGTCTCTGTCGTCGTTTGGCCTATCCTGAGTGGGTGGCTTTGGCCATCTCACCTGGTCACCCAGGTTTCTGAGTGCTTTCAACAACCCTTCCATTCCCGTGTTGAATCCGTATTCAGAAAGCTTAGGAGGGTGCGGAGAATCGTCAATTTGCTGAGTTTTTTCTGTTACTCTGCTGATATTGGGCCTGCTGTATGGCTTAATTCTGCCATCCTTCTTTTCTGGTGCGAATTTCCTACTTGTCTTGTCGAAGCCTGCTGTACCCTTTCTAGCCTGTATATCTTCTTCCAATCTTAACGCTGCAGTAGCTCTCTGTTGAACTTCCTCGAATCTCTCACAAGGATACATAGTTAATTCTTTGTAGAGGTTTGACTCCTTATCCAGGCCCTGCCTGAAGGCGTTGATAGCAGTGGACATATCGCAGCCTCGTATTTAGACTTTTTCTGCGTTGAACCTAGTGACGTAGTCCTTGATTGATTCCCCTATCTCCTGAACGATCCTGTAGAGGTCACTTGGCTGCTTGGGTGTTCTGCGGCTGCTGGAGAACTGTTGGTTGAAAGCGTTGACCAAGTCAGCGAATGATGATATGGTTCCATTAGGTAGACCAACGAACCATTGTAATGCTGCTCCGGTTAGAGTTGAACCAAATCCCTTACACATACATGCCTCTTTTGAGGCTCTCGTGGCCGTAGTGACCATCATCTTCTGCTTGAATTGACTGATGTGATCGCAGGGGTCTGTGGTTCCATCAAAGAGAGTCATTGTTGGGACGCTAAATCCTTTTGGTAAGGCCACTGTGGCTATATCGTCGATAAAACGGTGAATCGGCGTAGCTTTCTGGTGCAGACCATCTCCATAGGCGAGGCATACGGGACCCTCCCGAGGAGGCTTCGTAGTTCTGCATGCTGGCGTTCTATGTATGTCTCTCTTCCGGAGGGTCGCCGATGCTCCCGTGGTGGTGTCCTACTCCTTGTACGAAGTTCCGTCGTTCCAGGATTTCGTTTGACGTGCTGCGATGTTGCTGCCACCGGAGTGTCTTCCCGGTATATTCGCCTTGATTCGTAGCTAGCATCCCGGTTATGGGACCGCAATTGTGGCCACCGCTTTTACGCGGTCCCGCCGCGCCCGACGTGGGTGTAGGTTCCTGGTGCACTTTGGTTCCTCATCCGGTGTTAGTGCCCCTAGTCTGTTGGGACCAGGCCTCCTCGTGGTGTGGTGTTCCTTCCATATCCGACCTGAGTGCTACTTCGCGTGGTAATACCCGTGTCTGCCTTCGATCCCTACTTTCTGCTGATGGCCTTTCAAATCTGTCTTCTTGCCTCCCAGGGGCTGGACTAGCGGCCTGGTTCCTTAATTCGTTGATCTGTGCTCGGAGGAGGTTGTTGTCCTCCTCCATCTGGGATCTCATGCTTCTATTCTCGTTCTGCATAGTCTTAATGGTTCTGGCTAAAGTGTCCAACCCGCTTATCATGATGCTGGTGGGACTTGGAGGAGCCTGAATTTGTTGCCGGGGCTGCGCTCCTTTTTCTGACTGTATGGCTCCCTGCTGTCCCTGAGCGACTCCTGGATCTCTAGTCTGAGCCCTACCCGAAGATGGACTTGCTGCTGCCTGGGAATTCTGACTTTGCTTGGGTGCTGGTATCTGGGTAGCAGCGGTGGTCTGGACCGAAGTAGTACGTGTTGCTACTGCTGCCGAGGGAGATGGTGCCCGTGTTGCTGCGGAAGGGGGCGGCACATGTGTTGCTGGTACCCCGCCGGAGTTGCCTGAGGTTGCTTCTTTATGTCCGGACATATTTTGACTGTTGAGTGGACTGACTAACGGAGACGACCACTATGCCCCACGGTGGGCGCCAAACTGTTTTGGTAAATTTCTACCAAATTAGGGTTAAAGTGGTCTTAGCGTTAGGTCAATACTGCGATTTATGTGAACGTCGTATGTTATCCTGTTTGAACGATGAATGCAATGAACACAAGCAATTTTGGTGACGCGGAAAACCCGATGTGGGAAACAACCGCGGGGGGAGACGGAATCCCACCAATATTTTCACTATAATTCGAGAGGAAATACAGTTCTTATACTTGCTATGGATGCTAAAGTGTAATTCTTGTATATTTCGATGATCGTTCTTCTTTGCATTGAGGCTCCTTATATAGGGGAGGTCGAGGAGCTAGGGTTTCTTACTTCTCCTCCAAGTTATTCCTAATTTGACATTAGGTAGGACTGTCCTTCTTCAGATCTCGCAAGATGTTGGACCCTCATAAACTTCTCCCGCGTGGACCTTTGGCCCATATCCTGCGCTGATTGCTGACGCTGGCATCCTGGCTCCCTGATATCCTGCATCCCGTAACACTTCCAGGCCTGCTGCCCCAAGTCAGCCCATATCCATATTTTGGGCCTAACAACAGCCCCAGTAATATCCTTCCCAATAATAGCCCAAGAGTCTCTATAAAATTGATTGGTGAATCCATCTGGACCAGGAGATTTGGTAGCAGGTATGCTAAATATACACTCCATAACATCCTGAGCAGACACAGGTTTCAGCAGGATACTCCTATGATGATCAGAAATTAAGCTGCCAGTCCTGACAGTAGGAATATTTACATCCAGAGTGTCAGTGTTATCTCCCTGTAAATCCTTATAATACTCCAGGAAAGCTCTCTCAATGTTATGAGGATCAGTATGTAGTATCCTATTTTTATCCTTGATTTGGAGAATCTTATTATGCATTTGCCTAGCTCTAATCTGGTTATGAAAATATTTAGTATTCTCATCCCCCTCACATAACCATCCAACCTTAGCCTTCTGACTGAGATAGCTATGATTAGCTTTACATAGGTCCATATACTCCTCTGCAGCAGCTGATTCCTCTTGTAAAATAGTATGGTTGCTAGGATCCCCATGCATCTGAATTTGTAAATTAGATAATTTGAGCTTAGCCACTTCCACTGCTTTTTCCACATCAGCAAATTTAGCTCTATTTAGCTGCTTCAGAGGCTGTTTCAAACTCCTTTGTTTAGTAACCACCTGGTACATCCAAGATCCAGTCACTTTCTTCCTCCAAGTATTTGTAATAATATCCTAGAAATAAGGGTCATGTCCCCACATGTTGAAGTATCTGAAATGGGGTCTCTGCTGCCCATCCATTCTTCTGTAACATATGCTAGGGTTATGATCAAACAGGCCTTCAGGCAAGAAGTAAGCATAGGAAGTAGGATAAAGGTTCATCCACTCAGCATTAATCATAACTCTATCCAATCTAGAAAACACTCTAGATGAAGGGTCATGCTTATTATTCCAGGTAAAATAAGCCCCTTCAGCTTTGATATCCATAAGTTCACAATAGTCAACACAATCCCTAAACTCCACAATATCATTCCAAAGCACAGGTCTGCCAATTAACTGAGACGGTACTTCAGATTGATTTCATATGCACCTTTTCTATTTCGGTGCTACTTATGCTCTTATGTAGCACACGCGCAGATTTATGATCTCAGGCTAAGAGCTTTGAGTTACCTTAATTGTGCCTAACTGGAGCAACTGGATGAAGAAAAGAAGGTCGAGCTGGGACATGTCTCAAACTAGCGCTGTCCGGGAGGCAACCCGGAGTTTAATTTTTTAGTTGATTTACATTTCAGTTTTTGCTGTGTGTGTAATAATTGGTTTTCAAACCATAGACTGTGAACAATTTAGGCTTGGTTTTTGGTCGTATTTGTGGTTGCTATTCGCGTCTTTTGCAGGTGTTTTACTGACGCCTAGGAGTTCGCGCATTAGGGAGCTCTCGATCGAGCAATATTCTATTCGATCGAGTATCTGACTCCCTCGAATCGAATGCTTGGCTTCCTCGATCGAGCACCCACAGAAACCGACCTTTCGATCGAATAATCCTGTTTCCTCGATCGACCGCCTTTGCAGCCCAATATACTCGATCGAGTATTAAATCTTCTCGATCGAGTACCATCAAGAATGCTTGTCTAAATTTACTTCCAATGCCGCCGTTATAGAGCTGTTTGCGACCTCCCATGTTGCTGGCTGGTTTGGGGAGGTCCCTGTTTCACGCTATCTTGTGAGTTTTCCGATGTTCACTCTCTTCTTTTCTAGTTTGCATTTCCTTTCCCTGTTTTTGGGTACAATGAGGGCATTGTACGGTTTGGTTTGCGGAGGTTATGCATCCATATCTGTGTTTGCATTTATGTTTTTATTGCATTTCTGTTATCACGTTTAATTTCTATATGCATTGTTGTTTATTTTTATAAAAATTCACAAATCTCATAAAAATAGAAAAATTTCTAAAAAATCAAAAAAAAAAAATCACGTTTATTTTAGCATATAGGTTAAGTCGGAACGGTAGATTTCAATGATGAAATTGCACTATAATTTGTCATTTCACTTAAGCCTTGCATTGAACTGTTATTTTTTAGCTTTGTCTTCTGCATATCTACGAGTTAATTTTGAAATTTAGCTGAACAAATAGACTTGACCTGAAATTTTGGCAAACTACTTATAATTTCTAAGATTTAGAGCCTTATAAACTGGTGTCATTTGTGACCAGTTTTATGTAGGATTGTGAGTAGTATACTCCTTGCATAACATGTTCAATAATTTGCACGTATATGAAATTAAATTGCTTTTTGCGTACATACATTCGGGTTAGTGGTTGGTGTCACATGCAGGGAGGCGCTTACATTCCCCTTTTCTTTCATTTTTACCCATTTAACTCCACATTAGCCAAATTTGCTTGTTGACCCTTAACTACATCCAGATTTAGCATGCCTCGTCAAGCTAGTTAGTGTATGTTTTGCGGTATATAATTTATTGTGCCAAATCTGGCTTGTGTTTGATGATTTGGAGTTGGTAATTTATGAAAGAAAGAAGGAGGATGAAAAAAAGTTGAAAAAAGAAAAAAAAAACAAAAAGAAAAGAATGAAAAGAAAAATTAGAAAACCGTAAAAAAGAAAGAAGAATGAAAAGTTTGATTGACGGTTTCCACTCCTATGCTTTAATTATATCTATTGAGGAGTATGTTCGGGTTGGTGAGTTTGTATGCAGATTAAAGGGCATCGTGCTTAATTTTGATGGATTATAAATAGATATTTTCCATTTGGTTCTGTTCAGGTACTAGCTTGGCCGCTTATACCCTCACATTTCCAAAAATGTTTTGCCTTTTCCTACCCATTACCTTACTTTCCCATAATTTTTGTAAGCCCTCGACTGTGACGGGCCTTGTTTGGTTGGAATGTATGTGTACGGTAGCTAGAAGTGTCCATCATATTAGTTGCATGCATGCTTATGTCGGTCGTAGTTTAGGTAAGCGACTATTTTTCTTTCTCTCTGAAAATTCATATGCTTACCCTTTGCTTCATGAGAGAAGAGTGACCCGTGAGAGTTCATTATCGAAGGTCTTGCAAGGTCGACAGTTCAACTTTATTATAGACATCCTATAACTCATTTGCATTTGACAGTTCTCACTGTAAATATTAGTTTGCTTGCATTAAATTGGTTTAAGTGGGCATTTGTAACTAGCTCTGAGCTTTCTTTCCCGTTCCATTAGTTTACATTTAGTTTACTCGAGGACGAGTAAATTTTCGGTTTGGGGAGATTTGATACGTGCATTTTATATAGTCTTTTTAAGTCTCTTATGCACGTATTTCTATGCGATTCTCGTAGTTCTATGCTACGAAATGCCCTGAACATTCTACTTTGGTTTGTTTTGCTTTATTTGTAGGAATGGACCCGGAAGTAGCAGAATCAAGCCTTTTATCGTTCGTTTTGCTTGCATTTAGAAGATGAGTTGAATTGGAGCGGAAATACTACTATCTTGGTATGCGTAAAGCAGCTTTGAAAGCTAAATTAACAGAATAATGAGCTGCTGCAGTGGGGAATCATCGATCGAGATGTTTTGCTGACAATAGTCCTCGATCGAATGTTTTTGGAGGATGAAAAGGCTCAATCGAATGGATTCTTTATTCAATCGTGAGGAGCTATTTAGGAGTTCCTAGATCGAGTAGAACTTTCACTCGATCGAGTTATTTTTGCTGGATGTTGTTCGATCGAACAGTTCTAAAGTGCCTGATCGAGTAACTTGCTATGGACACGGGTGTTTTAGCTTAACTTCGTGTTTTAGGTTTAATAATTGTCTCTCCTATAAATAGGAGAGACGGGATTAGGCTTAGGAATGAACTTTTTTCACCAGAAAAAACTCTTTACTGTTCATCGTTACTTTGTTCTTCTACTTTATGGATCTCGCTTATGTAATCTTTCTCTTACTCTCTTTCTATTTAATCTTTCCTCTCTTTTGCTTATATCTTTTATTATGTTTATCCTTGCTTATTCTTTCGTTACTGTTTTACTATTTATCATTTGTAGCTAGTCCTTTAATGCTAGGATTAGGGGAACTATGGTAGTATAGCGATGATGCGATAGTTGGCTTAGAAAGTTTTGTTGTGAGAATTGTTTCATTAGCAATATAATTGTAATCATTTAGTTGAATGCATGCAACTGAATTACTTAACTTGGTTAAATTCAGACCTAGATCGAAAGATTGGAATGAACAGGCATGTTATGTACAATAGAATACTTTAATGAGGGCGAAAGCTAAGTTAGTAGTATTTTAGGGCGGATAGCGGACCAAAAGGACCTTTCCTTTACCCTTCTCACATCAGCCCAACTGACTTACCTTTAGCTGATTTGTATAATATCATGGTAAACCGACATCCTGGCATATTTTTCTTTATCTTATTAATCTTCTATTTCAACCCTTGCTTTTATTAGTCTAGTTTAAACAACTCAACCCCCCATTTTGTGACTTTAGACAGACCGAATAACGAGTAGATAGTGATCGCCTCCCTATGGATACGATACCCGACTTACCTCTGTTGCATTAGTAGAGCCAGTTGGTTTTATTTTTGATAGGGTTGCGATAGCCGTGTCTGCAATGTATATCAAAAGGACCATAAAAGAACGTACTTTATTAGATAAGTTTAAAGTGATACATAACCAAAACCAAAACTGTCAAAAGAGATACAACTGTTCCAAAATCCAAAACCAACTAAAGCAAATGTAAAGTCTGATAACACAGTGGAAGACTTAAACGACTCGTGATGACTCAATCCCAGCTATCCCTCCCGCATACAACTCATACCTGCTCAATAACTACTCACCATCCCTAAATGGATCACCACAATTTTTAAAATAATTAAACGGGGTCAGTTACTGATTACACATATAAGATAAAGCAATATTAATAGTATATACAATCCTCCAACATCGTCACATCACCCATCACATGGCTAGTCTGAAGATCTAGTCCTGCCAGATTACGGCCGCAACCAGTAATCCACACCGCTAGTAGGGTATCGCAGCCGTTCCCACCTAAGCCCCGCTCATCAATACCAAGCGTAAACCTATGTTCCTTAATATGCACATCCCCTCTTGTGGCAGATTCCACAAGGGGCAAATCAAGGGCATGAAGCCACTCCCGCAAATGACTCCACTCAGCTGAGGGCGCACCTCGCGAACCACAGACAAACAACAACAACCAACAACAACATCAACAATTACCAATTCAATACGATAAAGATCAATGACATCAATCAGCAACCATCAACAATCAATCAACCATCTAATACACATGTAACCAATAACTAAGTAGGAAATCCTACCTGGAAAAGCAATCACCAATATCATCCCAAAACCCCCAAATTACCCAATTAGGATTTCAACCAAAATCAAAGAAACAATATAAAAACTGTGCTAGGATCTTACTCACAATGCGGCGGTCTCAACGGCGTAAAGAACTCTGCGATCCGACAACTCTAACCCTTAGGATTTGATAGCAATGAGAGAAAGGAATGTTACGTAACTTTTCTCTTGTTCAAAATATTTAGAATGAGTGAAAAAGTAAAAAGAACTGGTAAATATAACTTTATATATCATTCTCACGTTGCTAAAAAAACCCGGCGAGTAACCCGTATAAACCGACTTACTCGATCGAGTAAGTGACTTCCTCGATCGAGTACCCATCAGTCAGAACAGTGTTTCGCATGCCACACCTACTTACTCGACAGAGTAAGTCTTACTCGATCGATTGCCCAACAGCATAGAAAACCGTAGTATTAAAGTGGTGGTCGTGTATGGCGATCACCGTGTCTAGGTGGGGCGACGGTGGTAAGAGTGGTGGTGGCCGGACTAGTGGCGGTTTGTGTGAGTGTCTTTGTACGGTGTTGGTCTTGGTCTTGGTTGGATTGTGTTGTCGTTATTGTTGGTCGTTGTTATTGTCGCCACTGTTTGGTGGTCGTGAGCTACTGGCTGGTGGTGGTGGTCCACGGCGGCGGCGGAGGTGGTGGTTGTCGGGCTAGGAGGGAGAAGAGTATGAGTCGAGATTTAATTATTAAATAATGGGAGCAATTCGGGATTTTAATTTAATTATATTAAATTATATAATTTTACTTTAATTAGTTTAGTTATTAATAATATTTAATTATCGTAATTAGGTGCCGACTTTATGGAGGAGCATATTGGTATCCGGTTGCTCTATTGATTAGCGGGATTTGCTAAAAGGTAGGTTAATCCTATTCAGTTTCAATATATGTTTGAATGGTCATGTGAGTCGTATTTTAACGGTCTTTGCATTATAAAATGATATTGGTTAATATGACTTGGTGAGTCAATAATTGGCATATTGTGCGGTATCTTGCATTTATTGTATTGTCTTGTATGTCGGAGGACTTCGTGGATTACTTGTTGCTATGGAGACATAAGGAGGTTGGGAGACCGTCTTACGCTTGTGTTGCCTCTTTCAGCTCTCCACTCCAAGAGGGATGTGCACATTAATAGCTTGAGTTACGGAGGGACTCGTGTGGTTAAGACACGGCGTCTGGCAGGGGATCTGGTTGGCATCCAGACCCGGTGCGTCTGGGCGTGTCCCGGTACTTGTTTCTCATTGTTGGTATGTCTAGGTGTGTCCCTATACCAGTGTATTTGTCGGTATGTCTGGCCGTGTCCTGGTACCGTAGTGTAGATACCTCATTTTTACACCTTCCGCCAACCACCCAGTGATGATTGGGCCGCATGTTTGGTACACGGAACGATTTATGACAGTCCGTAAGTTTATCGTCAGGTGATAGCTCAGACACTTGTGTCTACCCCTTGGTCTTCATCTACGCGCCGATACGGTCATTTTGAGAGTAATTAGAATTCATTTGGAGTCCGGGTCAAAAAACCGATTCATTTTCTAAGAAACCGTTTAAAATGCCGAGTCGGAATGCTCTAGAATATTTCGGATATTTATTCCATGATTTAATTTTATATCTTTTGTCAAAATATATCCCATATATCATATTTTAAGGAATAAGGAAGTAGAGATCTACCGCAATTCCATAAAAGAAACGCGAAAATCTTTCTTCCGCAGGAGGAAACCTCTGGGGAAATGTCGCAGCAGGTGCTGCGCTTCTTGGAAGGACCGCAGCAGCTGATGCGCCGCTTCTCCAGCTCGTTTATGCCGTTTACGGAATATTTCCGTGATTTCTTTCCAAAGTTTGTGTCATTCCAAAACTCTTCACATTTTTTGGTATAAATAGAGACCTCCGGTCTCCATATTTTTCACGATAGTGTCCGCCCTTCTCTTCTCCCTTTGCATTCTAGACTTTGCTCTAAGCTTTCAACGCCTACGTGCTTGATCAATCGACCATATAAGCTCAGATCATTCTGAGTTCCAGTCATGTTACATGACCGACCAATTTGACCACTACACATCAATCAATTAATCTAAATCCTCTAACGAGGGCACTTTCTAC
This sequence comes from Silene latifolia, assembly GCF_048544455.1. NCBI lineage: Eukaryota > Viridiplantae > Streptophyta > Magnoliopsida > Caryophyllales > Caryophyllaceae > Silene > Silene latifolia. The sequence continues at coordinate 231,348 of NW_027413180.1, read as the reverse complement.
ATACATTTGAGTCGAGGAATCACTAACGTTAACTTAGTCAATCTCGTTTCGTCAATAATATAAGTCTGAGGGTGTAAATCCCATCTTTTTTATTATATTTTATTTTTGTACTCACTATTGTAAGGTTTACGTCAAAATTATATTTAAAAAGGACTTAAAAAAACCTTTATTTCAAACTGTTTTTTTATGAAACAGCGGTTACCAGACGTCGAGAAGAAAAACAGCAACAGCTTCGCCTCTTCGAAGGGTCGCAGCATCTGTTGCGCCTCTTCCAGAGGCTGCCGCTGCTTCTGCACTTCTTCTTCTTCCTCAGGTTTCCGTGGTTTTGTTCCTTTTGTATTATTTTCCTACTTTCTTTCATTCTTTTGTACATAAACCATGTTTTAATGTTCTCCTTTTAATTATCACGTTTTATTTCGACTTAAATCCCTTATAATTCGATATTTGCGGGTTTTCGTCATTAAATCAAACTCGGATTTTAGAGGCTCGATTTGTCCATATAAAGTTTCTGAGATTTGTTCTTTGGTACATATTTCCATTGTGTATTTTCAGTTTATCAAATTCTTTCAAAGTTCGTTTCGACATTGTAAATATTTCTAACTCGTTTTAAATCGTTTTAACCCGTTTTAATTCGTGTTTATCACTTTTATGACGATGTCAGAAGTATAAACCTGCTAAAACACTTTCACTTGAGTCTAAGTATCGATAATCAATCGTAAAATCTACCAATGAATATTAACAACCCGCGGTTCTAACTTCACGGCCAGAGCTCAACTCAAGAACAGACGCAGCGGATGTTGCGCCTGTTCTGAGATGATTTCTGTCTCTGAACTTCTTTTCTCCCTTTGACATAGTTTTTAATTCCATAGTTAATTAACTAATAACCGTAATATCACCCTTAATCTGACCTATTTTATTAATTTAATTTCTACCCTTTTACTTTCTTCCTTCTTATCTTCAAAATTCTGTTTTAAGTGTATTTTTGACGTAAATCAATTAAACCTTTGTAATTCATTTCAATTTCAATTATCGTCATTTATTTATCGCATTGTTTGTGTATGATTTATTTCACTTGTTTTTCACATGTAATCAACTTTAAATCCCGACTTCGACATTAATAGTTGCTAAATTATTTGCTCGCCGACATAGTTTAATTCACATGTTAGGATTAATTTGTGGATGTTGCATTGCATGCATATAATCGACGACATATCAAATATGAACGATTTCCCTAATCATTAGTAGAGGCCGCTATCGAGGCGGGCGCGATTAGGTGTTTGATTAAAGAGCTTCCTAATATGTACCTCCACCCCTTACTCCAGATCTCTATGAACATCCCTGTTCAATGGCATCCACGAGAGTCATTCTAGACATAGAATGCTAAGGGTAACGAGTTCTTAGTGTTCATGTCACTACTTTGTGTCTTGACATGGCACGAGGTATTCGAACGGTTCTAATTTCCCATAAAAATTGTTGGCGACTCCACAAATGCAGGCTTATTCAACCTTTCACCGGTTTCAATGATTCACCAATCGGTAACGGCCTATGACGTGCTTTTTCTATCCAAGGTTCCGTGGGAGAAGTGCTGCCGCCTTAAGCACCACAACGCGTGAGTGCGCACGGCGCGGGTGGCCCATGTCCATAGTTTGGCGACTCCGCTGGGGATGATACAATTACGTGTTACCCAGGGTGAAACTTGAACGAGGTTAGGGAATAGTTTATACGAGACAGTTGTCGGTTTTCATTTCTCGACCTTCTTAGGTCGTTTTATTCGGCCTTCCTAGGCTTAACCCAACCCATTCGACCAATCGTCCCGTCTGGACGGTCCAAATTCTTATATGGGCCTAAGGATAGATAGCGATTGACGTCAACCATACCATGGTACATACTCATGTTTGTATCAAGGGCTTTCACTACTCGAGGAAATGGACTAGGAACCGACCTTACTCATGGTTGGCACGGACCTCTCCATAGACCAGGGTTTGATTGCTTGGTATGGCAACCCACCTTTTAAGTCAAAACCCTTTAAATGCACTCAGCATACCATTATAATGCATGTGTGAATGTTTGTATCATATACGTGATCACCATTTTATAAACCAAACCATGACGAAATTCTTGTAAAATAAAATCCTTTTCAAAATATAAATATTTTCAAAAGTGGCCTAAAATAGCGCAAAATGAGTCGAAACTCAGTCCAAATGTCCAGTCAAAATTCGGGCCCCAAAACCCATTTCAAAATACTCACTTCGAGTCAGCACTCCTACAACTACACTACAGTTGCCTAGGATAAACATCTCAAATTCTGTCATTTTCAAACCTCACTTGACAGAGTGGCACACGCCCACTTCACGAGTCGAGTGTCTTTTTAAGTAAGTGTGCTAAAATGGTCGATTGTGTTTTGATTCGTCGTCGATCTCTTATCCCCAGTTTCCAAGATGCCTGGAACTAGTCACGCAAGCATTAATGGACCACCCGGAAATGGTAATGATCTAATCCTAGCTGCGCTTGTCCGTCTCCAAACAAGCCAAGACCAAGCTTATGCTCGCCTCAATGCTATCGAAGGCCGAATTGTTGCCGTAGAAACTAGACTTCCTCCTGCAGAAAATGATGTTCCCGACATGAGCGTGCATGATAACCTTCCACCCTTTGTTGGACAACCAGAAGTCCACCCCCCACTAGGTCCTACCGAAGCTGAAAAGCGACTCCAATACTTGGAGGAGCAACTAATGTACCTTAAGGTAGATGACATCTACAGGGATAATAATCGCAAGTATGAGGCGGTAAATGCTCAACTGCCTACCAACTTCAACATAACTGACATCCCAAATTTCAAGGGACATGAAAACCCTTTGAACCACATTCGTGCCTTCAAAGATTATATGTCTATCAAAGGCACCAAACCCGATATATTCCTAAGGATATTTCCTTCATCTCTCGACACTATTCCTAAGCAATGGTTTTACTCTTTGGAGCAGAAGAAGATTGCCACTTGGGACGATGCCACAATTGAGTTCACTAAACAATACGCGGATAATGCTGAAATCCAAGTCAATATGCGCACTCTAGAGGTTCTTACCCAAAATGAGAAAGAAGGCTTCACCGACTTCCTAAGTAGGTGGAGAAAGACTAGCACAAAACTTGTTGAACGTCCAGATGAAGCCACTCTTGCGGAAAATTTTGTGGATAATCTGAGACCCATTTATGCAAACCATTTGAGATACCAAAACATAAAGTCTTTCAAAGACTTGAGTGTCCTAGGGACAAGAATTGAGGACGACATCCGTAAAGGACTCTTGTCCAAAACGGTAGGTCTTGGATATTAGGGTTCAACGAGTCATTCTTATGGCTCTACTAGCAAGACCGATGAGGTTAACCTTGTCGAATCATCTAAGAAAAAAACCCGCCAAGGAAGTTCACAAACATCGGTGATTCATATTCCAACGCTCTGAAAAGTTTGATAAAACAAGGTAAGCTCCAGCCCAAAGGACCTACGCCTAACCTAGAGAAGAAGTCAAAGTTCTGGGATGAGAACGCATACTGCGAATATCATAGAGGCAAGGGACACGATACGAAGAAATGCTTTAAACTGAAACATGTCCTTCAGGATATGATCGAAGATGGACGTTTACCCATACCTCCCGGAGGCAAGCCTAACAATACTCAGAATCCTCTTTGAGTTCTGATGATCACAGATGAAGAATACACCTTGGATTGTTCACACCTCATTTCTCCAGTCGAGGATGAGACTCATGAACTAGAAGATGAAGGGAGTTATTCCACCATTTCTCCTACCATTGCCAATTTCATCACATGGGCAAAAAGTGTGAGTAGGTAAGTTTCAGAGTTGGAAGCTATAGTGGCATCCCTACGCAATCCAGGCACCATACCTAGGGAAAATGTGCCGATAACTCCAAGTCTATCTCAAGAGTCTACAATGCAAGAGGTAATCGCAGTAGTTGACAATCTAGTCGAGCAAATAATCAGTCTAGAAGCTGAAATCATAAGGTTGAGAGAGCTCAGTATCGTCAACGGAATATGGGCCGATGACGATGAAGATGAGTACCTCACGGAACACTATCTAGTCAAGGTTAGTGAGGATATAGTCAAGGCTAGCGAAGATCAAGATATAGGTCACCTTACTCACTCAGGGCGTCCATACCAAAATGTCTCTCAAAACGGTCCTACGACTAATGGTCCAGTTACTACCACCAATGTCATCACACCAAATGATGGCGAAGATACATTCTACTGACCACTTACTAAAGCAACTGCAGAAGACAAAGGCTGATATTTCAGTCTGGCAACTAGTTGCGGGTTCATTTCCCCATCGTCAAGCTTTACTGCAAGCATTGGCTAAATTGAACGTAGCACACAACTCTACACCTGATGACGTAGTCAACTTAGTCTGCCAAGACTCAGTTAAAATACGTAACCCAGTTACATTTTCAAATGTAGATTTTCCTCCCTTCGGCGCCAGACATAACCTCGCTCTATACATTACGGTCACATGCTTAAAGAAGAACGTACGAATGACTTTGGTGAATAATGGCTCTGCAGTCAATGTCGTACCACTAAAGACAGCATACAAGTTGGGCATGAAAGAATCAGATTAGACTCCTACCAACCAAGGTGTTCGAGCATACGATGGAACATGACGTAAGGTAGTAGGGCTAATTAACCTCACTATAGCCATAGGAAAATCGAGCGAAAGGTTAATTTTCAGATAGTGGATATCGAAGCATCATTCAATATACTTCTGGGAAGGCCTTGGATTCACGCTTCCAAAGCGGTAACATCCACCTTGCACCAAAAGATCAAGATTCCTCTAGATGGCAAAGTAGTGACAATCACTTCGTCACCTATCAAGGCCGTGATAGAGAAAATGTCAAGCAACCAAGTAGTCAAAGACCCAGTATATGAGCTTGGGGGATTTCATAAATCTTGTAGAAAGCGAAATGGCGCCTCTATACTTCAACCCATACTCCAATTTAGTGGTCAACCACATACTCAAGTCCCAGGGATACTTCCCAGGAATGCCATTAAACCCTGCCAAGAAGAATACCTTCGCACCTTATAAGGAAGGAAATTCTCAAAGGATACCATTAGGTTTGGGATACAAGCCCACGAAAGCAGAAGCCTTAGAAATGCTTACCCAATTCCAAAACCGTAAGGACAAAGGAATCCAAATGCGATCCTATCTCCCTACCCTAAATGGATACTTCGTTAGAGAAGGGAGTCAAGAATACTTTCACAGGTTTTCTGAACCTTGGCATTATAAGGGAATATAACTAGCCGGAATCGAGGTCTTCCACGATTGCTACTTCATCCCTCCAGAAACGGTTTCTACCGTCAAAACTCGTCAAACACCTTGTTTAGACGAACAAGCCGTTAGCCTTTTGTTCGAAGAAGACCGCTAATTACCGACACTAGTTCAAATCGGCAGAAGGGATGGAGAAAGTCGATCAAATGGACAAACAACCAAGGAAAGCTCTTCAAGGTCTCTACTGGAGAAGGAGAGATGTTCAAAAGAGAACCTGAAGACAACGAATTCGAGTCAGAGTCGGAGTCGGAGTCGAAATCAGAGTCTGAGTCTAGAGAAGTCGCTAGAGAGTCTTCTTCTGTCGTCACTCCCCATTCCCTTGTTTCTCCTAGCATAGCATCGCACAGTAACAGCAGCCTGGGAAATGTCCCAGCAGCTGTCCCTTTACCGCCACTGACTACTGAACAGATGACTTCTTTGTTTCAACTCTTTCCAAAATTTAATATGAATAAATCAGATTCTGCTTACTCTTTGTGTTTTTCTGAATGCAATTCTATTTACGATGATACTGAGGATGATCCTAACCCATACTCAGTCGAATTACCTCCCTATATAATTAAAGAGATACTACAAGAGGGGGAAGGGGCACTAGTTATAGAGAACAATGAACCCATCAACGTAGGAACCGAACTAGAACCCCAAGAACTTAGGATATGGACGACCTTAAACCCAACTGAAAGGGCAAATTTCATCGACATCCTACACGAGTTCAAGGACGTATTCGCTTGGTCTCAAAAGGACATACCAGGGGTCGACAGGGATATTGCAGAACATCGAATTCCAATCAAAACAGGTTTCAAACCCGTAAAACAGAAGCTTCGTCGGATGAGGACCGAGTGGGATCTTAAGATCAAAGAAGAAGTCGATAAGCAATTCAAAGCAGGGTTCATCAAGGTTTCCGAGTATTCAGACTTGGTGGCTAACATAGTCCCCGTACCCAAAACGGATGGGCGAATCTGGGTTTGTGTTGATTTCAGAGACTTGAACAAAGCTAGTCCTAAGGACGACTTCCCTCTACCACACATCGACATATTGGTTGATAATACAGCGGATCACGCATTACTATCCTTCATGGACGGGTATGCAGGGTATAAACAGATCAAAATGGCCATAGAAGATATGCATAAAACGGCCTTCATCACTCAATGGGGCACATATTGCTATACAGTTATGCCATTTGGGCTAATCAATGCTGGAGCTATAAATCAACGCACTGCGACCACATTACTACATGACATGATGCATAAAGAAGTAGAAGTGTAAGTGGATGATATGATTGTCAAATCCAAAGATAGGAAGGGGCATATCGATAACCTTCGCAAATTCTTCCTAAGACTGCGAAAATACAACATGAGGCTCAATCCTCAGAAGTGTGCATTCGGAGTAACGTCAGGCAAACTTCTGGGATATGTCGTCAGCTAGAGGGGAATAGAAATTGATCCATCCAAGATCAAAGCCTTAATCGAAATGCCTTAACCTCAAACAGAGAAGGAGGTTAGAGGATTTCCAGGCAAAGTGCAGTATATAAGTCGATTCATATCGAAGCTCACTATGATTCGTGAACCTATTTTCAAGAAGCTTAAGAAAACAGGTCATACCATATGGGACAACGACTGTCAAAAGGCGTTTGACAGGATTAAGGAGATACTGGCTAAGCCACCAGTGCTAATGCCTCCCCAACGAGATCAACCTCTTGGTTTATATCTCACAGTCACCGAAATAGCCATGGGGGCTATGCTCGCACAGACTGTAGGAAAGGAAGAAAGAGCTATCTACTACCTTAGTAAGAAGTTCTTAGAATACGAGTGTAAGTACACACCTCTCGAAAAGACATGTATCGCTCTTGTGTGGGCAACAAAGAAGCTATGCCATTACATGCTTAGCTACTCCGTCAAGGTGTATTCTAAAATGGATCCCGTCAAATACCTCTTCGAGAAACCCGTTCTCAACGGACGTTTGGAAGGTGGACCTTAATGCTCTCAGAGTTCGATCTTAAATACGTACCTTTGAAAGTCATAAAGGGATGTGTCGTTACTGAATTCTTCGCAGATAATCCTATCAATGATACCCAAGCAATAGACATGTGGTCATTTACAGATGAAGATATCCTACAGACCAATGTAGACTCTTGAGATCTTTATTTTGATGGGGCATCGAATTTAAGAGGATTTGGAATAGGAGTGTTGCTCATTTCTTCTGAAGGCGAGCATACACCACTTTCTATCAAACTCGACTTTGAGGTGATAAATAACACAGCAGAGTATGAAGCTTGCCTCATTGGTCTACAAGCAGCAGTGAGTTTAGGCATTAAGAATCTTCGAGTTCACGGAGACTCATCTTTGATCATTAACCAAGTTATAGGATCTTGGAAAATTCGAAGTGTAAGCCTGGCACCCTATCAGGCTAGGATAGATCAAGTTGCCCAATTCTTCGATCAGGTCACTTATTTACACCTACCTTGTGAAGAGAATCAATTTCCAGACGCTCTTGCAAAACTTGCATCTTTGATTAATATGCCAGACAACGTTGTTGAAATGACTTTATGCATTGAACGACGGTCAAAACCAGCCTATGTACACCTCCTTACAGATGAAGAAGAAAGTCCAGAGGAACCTTGGTTCCAAGCCATTCAAAACTTCAAACTTAATGGTACATACCCATCAGATATGGATAAGAGGGGACAATGCGCCATACGCCTACTAGCCTATCAGTACCTCCTCATGCAGGGAGAATTGTACAAAAGAACACCACTTGGTGTCGTCTTGCGTCGCCTTGATCATTCACAGACACAAAAAGTGATAGAAGAAGTTTACGATGGAGAATGCGGTCCTCATATGAGTGGACCCATGATGGCAAAGAAAATAACGCGTCTGGGATATTACTGGACGATAATGGAGTCAGATTGTATTAAATACGTCAGACATTGCCATAATTGCCAGATCTTCGGGAATGTACAACATGTCCCTCCCTCAATGTTTTACACCATGACATCTCCTTGGCCATTTTATGCTTGGGGGATCGATATCATTGGGAAGATCACTCCAGCTGGAATAGGAGGTCACTGTTTCATTTTGGTAGCTATCGACTATTTTACCAAATGGGTCGAGGCAGCATCTTACACTGCTCTTACAGCTAAACATGTGACTAAGTTCATACAAACCAATATCATCTGTCGATATGGTTGCCCACATGAGATCATCAGTGACAATGAGTCTTATTTCCAGGCCGAAGCTGCACAATTAGTAGCCAAATACAAAATCAAACACCACTATTCCTCGCCTTATAGACCTCAAACTAATGGCGCAGTAGAGGCGGCTAACAAGAATGTCATCACGATCCTCAAGAAAATGATTGACAATTATCGAGATTGGCCTAGCAAAATACCTTTTGCACTGTTGGGTTATCGCACATCAGTCAGGACGCCCACTGGGGCCACTCCTTTCTTTCTGACTTACGGCATCGAAGCTGTACAACCAGTTGAATTAAAAATTCCATCCCTACGCATTTTGCTCGAAAATCAAATTCCAGAAGCTGAATGGAATAGGGATCGATATGAAGAACTCATCCTTTTGGATGAACGACGATTGCGGGCATTACATAATGTGCAGACATATCAAGCACGTATCAAACGAGCCTTTAACAAACGGGTTAAGCCCACGAACATCAAAGAAGGAGATTTGGTGCTCAAGTCAGTCAGGGCTCTCCTGCCTGTCGATCCACGAGGAAAGTTTAAACCTAACTGGGCCGGACCTTTCTTAGTCAAGTCCATACTCTCGGGGGGTGCGGTTTGGATTACCGACCTAGATGGGAATGAATTTGCTAACCCAACCAACCTAGACCAACTGAAACGATATTACCCTTAGAATAGGACAGGAAAACGCGCCTCGCGTAACCCACGTGCCGCTCATGCGACACGAAATAAACCGGCCCCTGGACAGCTAAAGCTTATGTCACTATGCTCTTGCATTTTGACATTTCGACATCCTCATATCATCAAAAAATTGAATTGTACTTCCTTTAGGAGTAAGTAAAGCTCCTGCTTATTTTCTAAGTTCATTATAAGCTCTTGCTTTGAATAATTATTCTTTTACATTTACTCGCACTACGCACATGGTTTGATTTCATTTTTTCTAATGAATACGTAGGCAATCCTTCATAGGATACAACCGATTATTTTAAAATGTAAATAAAAGGACATTCGCAATTGCATTTGAAATTCGACAAGAATAATAAAAGAAAATCATAACAGTTTCTTAACTAATTAATCTTTTATTCATTGTTCCATAAATAATAATATGCCAAATACATATAAAATGAAAATGCTGAAATAATGCTAGGCTAGGATTCTAAAAACCCCGCCGTTTATTACAAATTAATAATAAATAATACTATAATAAATGACTAAGGCTATTCTTCCATTTTCCCTTTGCCTTTGTCACCTTTGTCATATTTCTTGTCTCGACCACGAGTCGGGCGCTCTTACGTTGTCTCTGACCTAATCACCAACGGTCTCTCTCCCGGTCTAGATTTACCATTTCGATCCATCACCATCTCCACGGCAGAAGCGGTTTTCGGTTTCTTCGACGGATGAACGACTCAGAATCCGGCCTCTTCTTCCTCTTCAGTCAAGTACTTTTGGTTCTCCTTTTCTACTTCACGGATTTTGTAATCCACAGGCTCGTGTTTCCTCAGCTTCTCACGTTCTTCAGGGGTACCAGCCTTTCTCCATTGCAAGTATGAGTCAGATACCCATAAGGAGCCAATAGGAACTGGTATGAACCACATGTTCCTCTGGGCCTACCAAATTACACATTCCCGACAAGTATCTGAAGTATGTGCCAATGCAGTTTGAGGAACATTATCCAACTTCGGAATTTTATGCATAAAGCCCACTTGCCTCATCAATCTCTCCGGAAAAATGCAAACCATGAATTTCAAGCCAGGGACACGAACTGACCGTGTCGGATCCAAAGATGAGACTCTAGTGAGTGACCTAAGATGCCACCATGGCACAATCCACCGGATCAAGGGACCTCCTTCGCTCTTCAACTTATTGTCCCAATAGTTGCATACCCGAGTGAAGTCCACCATGTATAGCCTAGTTCTCATTGTAATTGATTGAGCATGATATCCGGGCACATTAACTGGGAGGCTCGATCAACCGCAGTCGCTCCATCAGCCAAACCTGCAAAAGAAAAGAGGGAATTAGTACCCATATGTCGACCAAAAAAACGAAAAAAAAAAAAAAAAAAAAGAAAGGTCGAAAAATGGTTTCTTACCTGCATGATGACGGGACTTCCCAAATAAGGGAGCTCGCAGTTAGCCTTTCTATTGTCCAAATCAAGAATGGTTTCCCCTAAGACTAGGCATGCTGGGCTCTTGCGCAGCTCCATTTGTTCCACTAGGCTCAGAAAACGAGGATCCCATCTCATCTCCTTATCAACATGCCCTTGAAGGACATAGAAATGCAGTAGACAAAACCCGAAGGCTCTACACCTCGCAACATAAGAAATGGTAGGGTCCTCCCTATTTATAAATCGGTCAATAAAGTCAAACATACGGACTCCTTTCGAGGTCACAAGACGGTCCACCTCGGCCTTGGTCAATCCAAGCAAGTCCCTAAATTTACCTTTATATCCTTGAGAGCTAGGGGAATAGCCGGTACATTTTTTGGGTCCCATCCTCCAACAGAAGCTATTTCTTCAGGGAAAGGACAAATTTTGCCTCCCGGAAAGGCGAATACGTGAAAATTCGGGTCCCAATACTCAAGACAAGCATCCAAGAAAGGCTTCACAACTTTCACTAATTTGAGACTCAAGATCGATCCTAAATAAAAGTACCCATGTCATGTTTCTCAACATTTGTGAACTCATTCGTCCACTCCTTCAAACGGTTCTCAAAGGCATCCATAATTTGAAATTTTTTTGAGAAGATTTGAGAGATTCTATGTGATAGACGGAAGAAAGAAGAAGGAATTGTGTGAATAAAAGCTTTCCCGAGGTCTCTATTTATACTATTCGTTGTTTCCTAAATTCTATCAAAATCTGACTAACCGGAGAAATGACGCAGCATCTGCTGCGCCTCTTCCCCAGGCCATTTTCCGTGTTCTCAGCTTTGGATCTTTCCTATTTTGGTTTTTGCTATAATTTCCTATTACTATAGGATCTTAATTTGGTAATTCCGTCAAATTACCAAGTTTTAGGTTTCCTAATTCTTTTCGTGTTCGCTTTTCGAGGCAAAGTCGACATTTTCGCCAAATGCGCACACTTACTCCTTTTTTATTTCTTTTTTTAGGGGGAATCATTTCACTCCTTTTTTCCAATACATTTCACACTTAGACATTTCTTTTTTAGTTTATTTTTAGGGGGTAGCCCTCCCTACCGTCCGGTCATTTTTTCTCATTTCTGGGCATTTTTGCGCATTTTTCGTCATTTTTGTCATTTTTGCTCATTCTCGGGCACTTTTTTACTTTTTTTACATTTTCCGCCAATTTAGGCCACTTACATGATATTTGTTTTACGCGTAAATTTCGGCAGCATGACGGCACAAACCGTCACCTACCAAACCTGTTTTTTTTAAGCTAACCTGCAGGAACAGCAAACACCCAGCAGCAAAGGCATGCAGGCCATTATATACACAACCAAAATACAGTATATACATCAAACTGGGGGCTCTCGCCCGAAACAGAGTCCGAAAAGTCCAAAATGTACAAAATGTATACATGACAACAACAAAAAAGGTAGGGCAGCTAGTCCTGGTCGCCACTCAACTCAGCTACGGTGGCCTCGAAGGCGACAATCTCGCCGTCCCTGACCTCAAGCTTCCTCAGCAAACGAGTTGTCTCCTCTCAGAACTGCGCCAGCTCGCACTCCAGGTGACGCTCTCTCTGCATACAAATGAAGAAATGCCTCATTTCAATCAGTCCAATAAAATGCAAGAAATTGCAACGAAATTTGAAATAAAATAAGAAAAGGAATGAGAGGTTCATACCTGTCGTCCTCGGCCGCCTACGAGTGCCTCAATGGCCGTAGCCCGCAGCCGGTTGTCCATCCTCCACAGCGCCACATACTAAGACGATGCCTGTAGATACCCAGTATCTGCACCTTCCAAAAACCACTCGATGATAATCGGACTAGAACGTGTTTTTGATATGCATGCGTGGATTGGCTATACATGAGACGGTTTAATGTACTACTCGGATATGAAAAATGATTTCATAAATGGTTTTCTAACTTCATTTGCATTAAAATAACACTATTTAGAGTTAAAACCGTCTTCGGACCCAAAACCGACTCAAAAACCCGCAACTCGAGTCAACCTGAGTCAACCGGAGTCAACCCAAATCTCGAATGTCAAAAATAATGCCATGAATTTCTTTATCATGTCATTTCCATTAAAATGACCCTAATTAGAGTCAAAGCCGACACCGGGCCAAAAACCGACTCCAAATTCAAATCCCGACTCACACGGGTCAAACCCGAGTCAAGCACACAAAACACCTACCTCAAGTAACACCCAAAATCATCTTATTAGGTGCCCATATTGTTACACGACATCCTATTTGATTACCACAAATCAAACCAATCAAACAATGGATAGAGCAAAGGCCACGTCCAAATTGAAAGGGACAGTACACCCCTTTGAATCACTAGGTGGCTCGCGCCTCAATGGGTATCTCCTTAGCCTCAAAGAAAACTCAACCGACCTACCACCCTCGCGCCCCAAAGGGGTTGCCTGGCACTGTTCTGTTTTGTTTTTAGCACCTATCTAGGACGATCCCGATTACGGTTAACCCGAATACGTGACGGATCAGATTGACGAGTTTGCATTTTACACTTTATCCTTTAAACACACTTTTTCAAATAAATGGATCGTGTTAAGCATCATGACCCGAATTTGGTAAATGGATATTTAATTTCCATTTTCACATGCAAATCAATCTGAATCCAACTCGTCATCATTTTCTTGATATTTGGATAAACATACCGACTTAGGAAATTCTCACATGTTACGTTAAACTTTTGGATGTGCATTCATGCATTTACACAGTTTTATCAACTCTTGCACTTAAACAACCACGATCGATCAGTAGAGGCCGCTAACGCGGGCGGGATTGGGTGTCTGATTAAAGGGCTTCCCAATATGTACCCTCACCCCTTAATCAGAACCTTTGGATAGTTGATGACCTTATCCAGGGCGTACGAGAGTCATTTTAGGCATAGAATGCTAAAAGGGGGATGAGTCCTTATCTTTAGCACCTATGTCAAACACCGTTTTTTGCCTTGGTTGACCTTGGTATAAAGTGGATTTGAACGGGTTCCAAGCATCCCATAAATGCTTGGTGGCAACTCCGAACATCTCAACATCGTTTTGTAGCCCTTGCCGAGACGAAACCGACCGATCTAAAGCGATCCGGTAGAAAGCATCTTTACGCCGCCGAGCGTGGCTTTCAAAAGACGGAAGTACGTCCACAATTTGGCTTGGCGTCCATGTGGCCCATGTTCACAGTGCCACCTGTATTTGAATAACAAAGAAGGTTCAAAAAAGGAACAAACGCATTCCTATGCAATGAAACAATAAAAACAGCCAAAACTGGGGGCTTACCCTCCTCACTAGGTGCTGGCACTCCTCCAAGCCAGTGTCTGTCACCTCCTCGCCGAAGTTGCGGATCTCCGAGATCGTCGTCATACCCGTCACATCAGTGTACTCGAGGGTCTTTGGGTAAGCTGGGGGCTCGACGCCTGCCACCTCGATCTCCTACAAGGTTCAAATAGCTCTTTATTTGACGATCATTCGCCATTTGTCAAATCAATTCAAAAACAAGAAAAAGGTAAAATACTTACCACGATCGGCCAGAACGCCAACCTCCGGAAAACGAACTCGGAGTACTCCTCACCAGGAAGAAGGAGGGCATCACCACTCGCGTCGGTTAAGTTAGCCTCTCTCTCGGCGTCAGAAGGCTCCCTAAACATCGTCTGTGGAGGATCGATGGGAACCGTGAAGGTGTCACGAGAGCACTGCCGTGTCAAACGCTCGCCCAGGTACCACACAGGTCCCATGGGCGTCCTCAGCAACAGCCGACTCGAGCTCCTGGGACGAAGGACCTCGGCCACGAAAGCTGGAGCCTCAGGGTAGTCCTCCCAAGGTCTAGGCACCCACTAAAATAAGCAAACGAGGGGTCATTCTGATGTGAACATTATTTGCACACATTTAGTCCCCTAATTGAGCCTATTTTGTATACTATTATAAAATTCCATAGCCATTTTATCCGTCAAATGCTTTCTATTTTGCTTTCCTAGTGCATTTCGTATGTTTTGTAGGAAAGGAGATAATAAGGCGGAAATTCCCGTCTTTCTTGCATATTTGGAAGCTTATTGATGATATTAGATGGACTAGTATGAAGAGTAGGCAAGAATGATGACCAAGAATGTAGGAATAAAGAGTATATAGAAGGATCATAGGGTTAAAAGTAAGGATGAAGAGAAGGAAGGCATTACAAAAAGAAATTGCTCGGAACAAAACCGAGAGTTGCTCCTTTGGATCTGAAAGTATGCTAGATGAAACGGCGTTGAAAAATCAAGTGATCTAGGCTTTTGAATCATTCCAATAAGAGTCCGGATGAGAAAATGACATCCGTTTTACAATCCGAGCTCAAACAAAGAAGTTGTCCGCCAATCCGCTCGTCCCGAGACCCAATCCGCTCGTCTCCTGCAGGACGAGCGTCTTCCCTTCAAGACGCTCGGATTGTTTGACAGACAAGAATGAAGAAAAACACTGCCTTAAGATCCGAGCGTCCCGTGCTTGATCCGCTCGTCTCCCCCTGCTACTGGACGAGCGTCCCGACACCTTGGCCGCTCGGATTCCTGCCCAGTACAGCACGTCTTCTCCTTGTTCCACTCGGGATGCGCATATTTCTGAAAGACTAGCAAAAGGAGACTCGCATCTTCTTTCGAGAGGAGCACTTCCTCAACTCAACAATTAGCATTGTTAATTACTAATCTACCCTTAGTTAACCTAATGAAGCTCTACTATATATACCCCATTTTTAGCCATCAATAAGGCAAGCTTCCACATTATAAAATCCTCTTAGAATAGATTAGGAGTATATTAGAATAGATTAATCTCAATCTTTCCACAAAATTACACATTAATCTCTCCTTAATTATTGTTCAAGTTTATTACTTTTGGGTAATTGAAGATTATTGGGTTATTATTGGAGGATTGACAACCCTTCATCAATCAATCAAGTTCTCTTCTTTTATTCTTGCTTTACTATTTGAAATCATCTCAAGTTTGGTATAATTCTTTTACCCTTTACTCTTTATTGTTTATTTCCTCATTCTTTTATCATGTTTACACTTGTTGTAATGATTGACACCATTAATGACATGTTCTCTATGATAATGAGTGAGTAGTTACTAAACTAGGATTAGTGGGTAATTAGGAGAAACAAACATGGGGATTAATCATGCTTAATCTAATATGTTTTCATAATTAATTTGCTTGCTTGTTGTGATGTCAACCTATGCACATGTTATGTTTGATAAAATGCTAAGCCTGTGAATCCTTCCATTTTACCCATCTCTTACCTTTTCAACAAGACTTGTAAGACATAAACCAACTCGAGTCTCGTTAGACCATGCATAGAAGTTGAATAGGAGGAAATTAAGTCGACTTGTAGGTGTTGTACAATCTAATCGATTCGGCTCCAGGATCCAACTCTTCCTATGAACCGTAAGACATAAACCAGCTCGGTTCCTCCACAACATTAATTGCTTGCATATAATTGAGAACATGTTTGTATGATCAACTCCCATGAATCGCCTATGAACCCATGACATCCTAGTATCCTTTATTATTTATCTACACCTTTACTTGTTTGTTTTACTTTGTTGTTTGCATTAGTCTAGAACACAACTACAAACCCAAATCAATTGTGACACTAGCATAAATTGAGATAGATAGACTTAGAACCCAAAGCACACCGTCCCATGGATCGACCTCGACTTAACCACTAACTAGTTGTTTGTTGAGAATTATAAATGTGTTTGATTGGATGTGTGACGACCAACTCTTTGTCCATCAAAATGGCGCCGTTGCCGGGGATGGTGCTATGTGATTAAGTTCTTACTTGTTTGTCTATTTTTATTTGTGCTTTAACCTTGAGGAACTTATTCCTCAAGGTTCGTTCTTACCGTTTTTGTGTAGTTTCCATGCTTGTAGTTGTTTCCTTGTCTTAGCTATGATGATCCAAGACTTGACATATGGATTATATGGTGGATCTTTTGTGTATGACTATGGGTATGGGGAGTTTGAGGAGCAAGTCAACACAAACCTACCTTACTACTCATACAATGAAAATCCTAACTACTACCCCAATTTTTCCCACCTAAATCACCACACCCAATATCAACAACAACCATCCACCCAAAACTCACTTTACAACCAATTTCAAATGCCACAATATGAGCACTTTCACATCCACCCACAACAAAAAGATGAGCCCAACTTTGACATTCAAGATATGGTTCTACAAATTATGGGAGATCAACAAAATTTCTTCAAACAAGTGCTAGAGGAAAGCCAAAATAGGGACAATGTTCTTCAAAGCATTGTTACCCATGGTGAGGAGTTGGCAATTCAAATTGCCCAAATGAAAGAAGCCCAAGTAACTACTCCTCACCATTCCTTAGACATTGATCATAAATGCGAGTTTGAAGGAGTTACCTTAGATGAGAAGTGGGGAAGAGCCAATCTCTTTGAGCTCTTGTGAATATGAAAGTGTGGTATTTGATGAGGGAGATATGAGGTTGAGTAAGCCAAATACTCTTAGCCTTTGTGAGTATGAGGGTGTGACTTTTGATGTGAATGTTGAGGTGTTGGAGAAAGAGTTGATGAGGAGGAGTGAAGCCCCCATTTATGATTCATATGAAGATAGCGATGATGATAAGCCTACGGAAGAAGCTTATGCGGAATATGTGTCTTGCAATGAAGAAAAGGAAAGAAGTTATGATATTGCCTCACTTGAGGAGCCCATCCTTGAGAAGTTTGAGGTATGCTTCCATGAGGAAGATGAATGTCTCTTTCCTATTGACCATGAAAACCATTTCGCACCCACCATGGAACCTATGATTGTTGGAGATGATATGGTGGACCTTCTCCAAAAGGTCAAAACATCATATAAAGGGTACTTGGTGGAAAAGCTCAAGAACAAACTTGCAAATGAACTTGCTTGTGGAAATTTGGCACCCACAACATCAACCCCTAAGGTATCCGGTCATCAATGTTATGAGAATTCTCCTTCTACTCTTGAAGAATTGACAAATTCAAATGCTATCATCATCACTGAAAGTGAAAGAGAAGGTGGTAAGTGGAAGTCTCCGGACGAATATGAACCATACTTCACACCTTGTGTTGACAAGAATCATGGGCTTATTGGTTTGAAGCATTAGGAAAGCTCTAGTGCCAAGGACAAGGTGAAAGAAGGGATATATGACAAGCTTCCTTGGCCAAATTTCACGTTCAAATGGAGCAACCCATATTTATGTCTATTTGGAGCTTGTTCACAAGCTTTTGATCTCCTTCTAAGAGCCTTGAGCTCTATGGACAAAGAATTTCTACGATTTGAACTAGTTTGGTGGAGTCCTATCTCAAACCACCATTTGTAAGATATTTCTAGAACCTTTACCTTGTATAATATTGTACATTTTAGCACTTTTATTTATAATTTCTTGCATGAGAGTAGTGAGAGAGAGTTTTCTTACATTTTTATTGAGCGAAATTTCAGAAAAAGATAAGGAGGAATAACAAAAGGGTGCAAGGGTACGATCTTGCAAAGAAAAGAAAGAAAAATGTGAAAAACAGCAAGGGACGCTCGTCCCGAGGGCAGGACGCTCGTCCTCAGCCTCCCTGGGGGTATTGTTTGGCGCTGACCTGAAATCCAAGCGGATTATTGAGCAAGACGCTCGTCCAGAAAAAGACGCCCGTATTATCAGTTGGACGCTCGTCCAACAACGCATCTGAAGAAAAATTTCGCACTGGACTAGAATCCGAGCGGATTCTTTAGAAGCCGCTCGTCTCAAAGCTCGAGACGCTCGTCTTTTGTTCACCCCAGCTGAAGCAGAATCCCATGAATGAAATTCGAGCGCATTTTTGCTAAGACGCTCGGACCACCTGCAGGAAGACGCTCGTCCCGACCATAAAGACTCTCGGATTCCTGCACTTACCTCGAATAATCCGTCTGAGCCCGACCCTCAACCGCTCGTCCCACTCCACTTTTCTATAAAAACACCCCACCATCCCTCATTTCCTCATCTTATCTAAACCTAATCCACTCATCTTCACCTCCAAACACTCCCATCACATCAAAAACCAACCAAACCCTAACTTCCCCAAAATCAAAAATGATGAATCTCAAGGGAAAAGCCAAGAAACTCGTTGAAGCCGCCACCAAGAAGCGCAGGGGCTCATCTTTTTCATGTCCTTAAGAAAGGATGCCGGCAAGAAACTTCCGCCCCGTGATAAGAGGAGGGGTAGAGCAACTTGAGTACTTTCCGGAGGTACTCTTCACATCCGATGACCACCGCGTCAAGTTCGTCAAGTTGCTAGGTAAGCATTACAAACCGACCCAATTCATTGACACTAAGGTGTTAGAAGTCCTAGGTATGAAATGTTCTTTGATGGTTTGGGGATTGGGAAATTATTCCATGCCCATGAAGAGACATACCTTAGACTTACCTTGGAATTTTTTAGTAGCCTCCGCATTGTTTCAAACACACGAAGCACCGTTGGTATGGAGTTTCGGTTGTGCAACTTCGACCATGATCTAACACTTGACCAATTTGCTCATATTTTTGGTCTTGTTGTACCAACAAGCAACATCAACAAACTCTCCGACTTTGATGTGGACCTAGTTTGGAAGGCTATTTCCGGGAGGGATTTCATTCACCAAAAACAATGTTATACCTTTGCTATCCAACACCCGGTGATTCGGATCACCGAACGTTTCGTTGCCGGCACCATTAATGGGAGATATGAGCAAGATAGGTGCACTCTCCTCGATTTGACATTCCTTGAGTCCTATCTAAACGTTTAGGGGATGACGCGATACAACTTCAATACCCCCCTTGAGATGCTTACAAGATTCTACGATTTTTCTCAAGGGAACTCCCAACTTAAGACCTTCGCGATGGGAGGTCTAATTACTATCTTGGCTAACTACCTTTGCCCCGGGTTCAACACCCATGGGACTTATGCACCTCTTGAGGGTAGTACTTTGATTGATGAGGATGCCGTCTTTAACCACCACAGGTGGTGTGCCTACACCCAAGGTGGGGGTATAGAATGGTTCACAAAAGGGTGTTCCTCTATTATTTTTTCGGGGTGGAATATCCCCGGTACCGACCCAAGGTTGAGCCCGTATTCACCTAGGCCGAGCTACCTTCTCGACATCCAAATCCACCCCACCCCCCTCAAAGAGAAGAAGTACCCCACCATCCTCCACAACCCCGCGGGATACCGGCAAGGCCCATTGCCCCGCCGTCCTATGTGCCTATCCCACCTTACCCCACTCCTCATAGGCCATTCGCACCGCAAGTCCCCGATGCTCCGGACATGAATGATTTGATGGATATTATGAAGAAGGTTGATCTTGGAGTACACGATGGGCGGGTCGACAACTATATGGCCCTCTACCCCCAATACTACCAAATGGAACAACAAGGGTATATCGACCCTAATGGCCCTCGACCATCTTGGGCTCAAACACACCTTTTGTTCCCTAACCAAGGGAACCAAGCCGGGAACTTTGGTGGTCAAGGTGGAGGACACTTTGGTCAAGGAGGAGGGTATAACCAAGGAGAGAGTTCTAGCGGGTATGGCTACCACCATGATGATGATGATGACGAGTGAGAGATGCCTACCTCATCACCTCCATTTGTATGATAATTTTCTTTCCCTCTCTCTTTTGCATAATGCATTGCATTTAGTTTAATCACTTGCATTTGTATTATATTTCATATTGCATTTACATTAGTTAGTTCATATAGTATAGCTTGCATTGTAACATATCTCATATAGTTAGTTGCATATAGACTAGAATTCATGCATAGTCACTAATGACCAATCCTATTCTTTTCTACACTAGAAATAATGTTTAAAACGGTTTGGGGAGGTTTGATCATAGGCGACCATAGTTTACTAGAAATCATGCATCATATAATATAATTTAGATTGCATTCATTTGTTATATATGTTATATAGAATGGCATTTATTTAGTGCATTCATTCATATCATATTGCATTTGTACTTCATTTCAAAAAAAAAAAATCCAAAATCCAAAAAAATGTATTTCTTTTTCATTCCTACTCCTACATGTACATTGAGGACAATGTCCAAAATAAAGTGGGGGATGCGAATTTATATTCCAAAAATGCATAAAAATTGAAAAACATTTCGAAAAATCCCAAAATTATGTTCTTTAATTTCATAAAAAAAAAACAAAAATCATAAAAATTTGAAAAATTCAAAAATCCAAAAACATGTTCATTTCCTTTAGTAGTGTAGAATTGTATATACTTGTGTTTTTGTTCTCTTCTCACATAGATACAACACTACATTTGAGGCATTAGCAAGGGAAAATGAAGACCGCTTGGTATGATCGTTCTAATCTCTATTTCCCTTCCATTTATTTTCATTATTCATATGAGGAGGATGGGCTTACATGTCAAGGATTATGTGGTGTATTTTGTTATTGCGGTTTGTGTAGCTATGTGTTGTTAGAAGTTGCATTTAGTTTATATGACATACTAGTTGGTAGAAGCATATGCATAAGGATGTATATATGTTAGTTGCATCATGGCATGTAGTTTGCATGGTTAGAAAATTTTGCGAAACCGTCTATTTGGGAAGCTTGACAAGTGTATATAAGGCCCTTGTAGATACTTTTTCTTCTTAAGACTTTGCTTGTTAGAATACTTGTAAAACACCCTAGGATGCGTCATGTTAGTATCCTTTGACCCATGGATAAAGGCCTAGTCCAGAGTACCTTGTGGTGTGATAACTGCTTGGCTACCGTTTATTCCAAGGTGACCCTTGAAACCATGCAACCATCTTCCACATTCTACCATATTTAATCATCAAAGGAAATGGGCACAAAAATTGTTCAAAATTTGAGTTCAAGAATTGAAATGAAAAGTCAAAAAAGTTTGCAATTGCATCAAATGAGAAGAGGAGCAAAAATAGACTCCTAAAGCTTCAAATATAAGCACCATCACTACAAATGGGGTGACTTTGAAAATGTTCAAAAGAAAATGCAAAAAGTTGAAAGTTGTCAAGTATTGAAATGCCAAACATCAAAAGAAATGGCAAAAAGAAAATGTTCTCAAATGTCAAATGCCACAAATTGGGGGGAATAACAACAACAAAGCAAACTCCCATATGAAACTCAATATCTATTGATCCCTTTTCCATCGTATCCACTTTTGTGCATGGTAGAGAGGGGACGACCCTTCTTCTTGTCTAGGCAAGAAGGGGAATTCCGCGATCCTCCAGTGTTTCTAACACCATAGGGAGTCTACTCTTGACAAAAGCATTTAACGATTGAGGACAAAGGTACCCTAGCTTGACACAACTTGGAGGTGATTTATTGGTATCCTTCTAGGCTTAGTAGTTTGAAGAAACCATAACTATAATGGAATGTGTACCCTTAGATTGCTTCCCCTTTAGATAATTTCCGCCACTTAGATGAGGAAAGTGGCTATTCATTTTTGTAGATGCATCCATTACTTGTTTTGTGTGCTTTAATGCTTGGATGTGTCGCCATTTTGGCAAGACCCACCTTGCCTTGCAAGAAGGCATCCTACCTCATGGTTGTCTTGTTGTGAGTTGAAGGGGCGGAGTGAGACCCGCTAATTGTCTCACATCGGCTATATTAGTAGGATAGTTTAAATAAAGGTCTAGTTTTAGTCACCTCTTTACTCGGGACGAGTAAAGGTTCAGTTTGGGGATATTTGATGTGAACATTATTTGCATACATTTAGTCCCCTGATTAAGCCTATTTTGCATACTATTATAACATTCCATAGCCATTTTATCCGTCAAATGCTTTCTATTTTGCTTTCCTAGTGCATTTCGTATGTTTTGTAGGAAAGGAGATAATAAGGCGAAAATTCCCGTCTTTCTTGCATATTTGGAAGCTTATTGATGATATTAGATGGACTAGTATGAAGAGTAGGCAAGAATTATGACCAAGGATGTAGGAATAAAGAGTATATAGAAGGATCATAGGGTTAAAAGTAAGGATGAAGAGAAGGAAGGCATTACAAAAAGAAATTGCTCGGAACCAAACCGAGAGTTGCTCCTTTGGCTCTGAAAGTATGCTAGATGAAACGCCGTTGAAAAATCAAGTGATCTAGGCTTTTGAATCACTCCAATAGGAGTCCGGATGAGAAAATGACGTCTGTTTTACAATCCGAGCTCAAACAAAGAAGCTGTCCGTCAATCCGCTCGTCCCGAGCCCCAATCCGCTCGTCTCCTACAGGACGAGCGTCTTCCCTTCAAGACGCTCGGATTGTTTGACAGACAAGAATGAAGAAAAACACTGCCTTAAGATCCGAGCGTCCCGTGCTTGATCCGCTCGTCTCCCCCTGCTACTGTGTTGGAGTTTTGTCCTCCACAATAGTGCATGATAATATTATTAAATGTCATTAAGGAATATGCATGGGATATTCATTGGCAATACTAGTCAGTTGATCAACGTATATCGGTAATGGTTTGCCAACTAGGGTTTGACGTTACTGTCGTGAGACGGCGGTGTTCAGCTGATCCCATTCGGTCACACCAAAAGGAACGAGCCCCAACACGAAAGCTAATTAATTGTGTGAGATACAGTTTAAATTAGTCCCTTGATTAAATTGACTAAGAGTTAGTCGATTAATTAATTTAGAGAGATATTGAGTTGTGAACTCGAGGTGCGGAAATTATTATTTAATTATGCGATAATTGAATAATATATTATTCGAGACGGGAATTAATAATTAAGCAGTTAATTGTTAAGTTTGGTACTAATTGACTAATGTGATTAGTATTGGTACGTAAATAATACGTGTAGCGGTATATGTATATTTACGGAGTGTTTTGAACGAAATTAATTATGGAAGTATTTAAACATGAAACGATGTTTAAATAAAATTTACACGTATTTGTGCGACAAATATAAGAACCAAAATGGACCCGTAAATGTTACAGTGGACCGTGTAAATGGAATGTAGTGGATGATCATAATCATTTCACTTTACTAGATTTTTGGAATGAACTTCTAGGAATTAATCGAAGAAATTCGAGAAACAAAGGCAGGATTGCTAGAATTAAGAAAACAATCGAGCTCAAGGTTTCATTAATGGAAAGCTTGAAAATGTTACAAGCTTAACTGAATTACAGAAAGAATTTGTGAGAAAATGATTACAAAACTGAATGAATGTAAATGAATGACTTAAGCCTATTTATAGTAATTTCCAACTTGTTATTGCCAACTAACTCTAACTAACTGCTTCCCCTGAATTCGTGGGATTCTGTTAAGAATCTGTTAGGCGCCAGCTCAGCAATTCTGTTAGGAGGGTCGGTTAAAGTCATGACAATCCACTCCCCTTAAAATTCCGCTTGTCCTCAAGCTGCATCCAAATTGAACTGAGGAAACCTGCTTGCAATGTCATCATAGGGCTCCCATGTAGCATCAGCAACTTCTCCATTGGACCACTGAATTAAAACATAAACCACAGCTTGATTCCCTTTCTTAGCTAGCTTCCTGTCCAATACAGCAACAGGTTCTGCTCTCAATTGCTGCTGCTCATCCAAGTCTGGAATGGAGCACACTGATGGTAGTGGACCTTCATGTTTCTTTAGTACAGATACATGGAAAACAGGATGAATTTTTGCTTCAGAAGGCAACTGCAATTTGTAGGCAACAGCTCCAATTCTAGCAACAATAGAAAATGGACCAAAATATTTAGGAGATATCTTTGCTGAGGATCTGAAAGCTAAGGACCTCTGTCTATAGGGTTGCAATTTGACATACACCAAATCCCCCACTGCAAATTCCCTGTCAGACCTTTTCTTATCAGCCTGACTCTTCATCCTGTCTTGAGCTCGTTTAAGGTGAAATTTAAGCATTTTGAGGCATTCTTCCCTTGCTGTCAGACTTCGGTCAATTAACTCCACAGAACTATCCCCCATAACATATGGTACATGCAGATTTGGGGACTGACCATATACAATTTCAAAAGGAGTAGTGTTAGCAGATGAGTGATATGTGGTATTGTACCACCATTCAGCTAGTGGTATCCACTTAGCCCAATCTTTAGGCCTCTCCCCTGTCATACACCTCAAGTATGTTTCAAGACATTTGTTGACCACTTCAGTCTGGCCATCTGTCTGTGGGTGGTAACTAGATGACATCAAGAGATCAACTTGCTGCAACCTAAAGAGTTCCTTCCAGAAAGTGCTAATGAACACCTTATCCCTGTCAGAGATTATAGTTTTAGGCATGCCATGTAGCCTGAAAATCTGATCTAAAAACACTTGGGCCACTGAGACTGCAGTAAATGGGTGACTTAGCAACACAAAGTGAGCATACTTGCTAAGCCTGTCAACCACCACCAAAATAGAATCCTTGCCCTGAGATTTGGGTAAACCCTCCACAAAGTCCATAGATATATCAGTCCATATGGCTTGTGGTATGGGAAGTGGTTGCAGTAACCCTGCAGGTTTGTCCAAAATTGGCTTACATTGTTGACAAATGCTACAGTTTCTGATGTAATTTCTGACATCCTTCTTTAGTTTTTTCCAGTAAAATAGGGTTGTGATCCTTCTCTGAGTGGCCTGTATCCCTGAATGTCCTCCAACTGGTGCATCATGTAACAGAGAAATGATTTTCTGTCTTAATTCCACATTATTTCCCACCACCAGTCTGCCTTTTCGTCTTAACTCCCCTGGAGCCCATGAGTAATTAGGTTTATTTCCCCCATTTTGTAATTCCTGAATGAGTATTTGTAGTTGCTCATCATTCTCCCAACTGTTCTGAATTTGCACCTTAAGGTCAGTATTTATTTGAGATAGAATTAAGGACATTAACTCCCCATTCTGTACCCTGGAAAGAGCATCAGCAGCCCCATTTTCTTTCCCCTTTCTGTATATAATCTCATAATCCAACCCTAGAAGCTTAGGCAGGCATTTGCTTTGAAATGCAGTTGTTATTTTTTGTTCCAGTAAGTACTTGAGACTGAAATGATCAGTCTTTATTTTGAAATGTCGACCACTGAGGTAAGGCCTCCACTTTTCAATTGCAAAAATGACAGCCATCAATTCCTTCTCATAGGTAGAGCTAGCCTGAGTTCTTTGTGAAAATGCCTTGCTTATGTAGGCAATGGGATGGCCATTCTGAGTTAGTACAGCCCCCATACCCTTGTCCGAGGCATCTGTTTCTACCACAAATTCCCATGAAAAATTTGGGAGAGCCAAAACAGGTGCTCTTGTCATGGCATCCTTCAACTTCAAAAATGCTGTAGTGGCAGTAGCATCCCATTTATATCCATTCTTTTTCAACAAGTTGGTCAAGGGTTTACTTATAATGCCATACCCTTGAATAAACTTCCTGTAGTATCCTGTAAGGCCCAAAAACCCTCTCAACTCTTTCACATTCCTTGGTTGAGGCCAGCTTACCATAGCTTCTATTTTAGCAGGATCTGTTTCTACCCCCCTAGCAGAAATCACATGCCCTAAATACTCTACCTCAGGTGCTCCAAACACACATTTAGACAATTTAGCAAATAGTGTGTGTTGCCTAAGGACAGTTAAGGCTGTTCTGAGGTGGTGAGCATGCTCCTCCAAGCTCTTACTGTAGATTAGTATATCATCAAAGAATACTAGCACAAACTTTCTCAGATAAGGCTTGAAAACAGTGTTCATGAGGTGCTGAAAGGTTGAAGGGGCATTAGTTAAGCCAAATGGCATAACTAAAAACTCATAATGACCTTCATGTGTCCTAAATGCAGTTTTAGTGACATCATTTGGATGCATTCTAATCTGCCAATAGCCAGATCTAAGGTCAATTTTAGAAAAAATCACTGCCCCTTGTAACTCATCCAATAACTCTTCTATGACAGGGATTGGAAATTTATCTTTGATAGTGTATTTGTTTAACTCCCTATAATCAATACAAAGCCTCCATGTACCATCTTTCTTTTTGACCAGCACAATAGGGGATGAAAAAGGGCTTTGACTAGGTCTGACAACCCCTGATTCTAACATCTCCTTTACAATCCTTTCAATAGCATCTTTTTGGATAACTGGATACCTATAGGGTCTCACATTGATAGGGGGTGTTCCCTCTTTCAAGTGAATGGTATGGTCATAGGATCTATGAGGGGGTAATTCAGTTGGAGTTTTAAAAATATCAGCAAATTCATCCAAAATAGATTGTATTGGAAGGGGTACAAGGTTACCTTCCTGTGTTTGGGTTTCTCCTGTGGATGTAGACTGAACAGACAGTGCAAATAACTGAGCTGTAGTTCCAGTGCCTTTGACAATGAGGGACTGCAATTGTCTGTCATTTACCCAGTCCACTGTTCCCATTTTTCCTCCCCTTAATACATGCTTCTTCCCCTTATACTGGAATTGCATCCTGAGTTGCTTAAAATCCCAGAGTACAGGCCCTAATGAAGACAACCACTGCACTCCCAACACCATATCACAGGTTCCAAGAGGTACTAACATAATGTCAGTCTGGAATGTTTCTCCCTGTAGCTGCCAACTGAATTGCTTAACCACAGATGTGCTGTAGAGACTTTCACCATTAGCCACAGATACAGCCACCGGATAACTTGGGGTGATTTTACACCCTAATTTTCGTGCTGTATTCTCATCCGAGAAAATTATGGGTACTCCCCGAGTCTATGAGTATGTTCAGTGAGTTCCCTCTAACCTTCCCTGTGACCTTCATTGTCTGAAATGCAGCATTTCCAGTGATTGCATTAAGGGAAATTAAAGGAGGTAATTCATCATTCAATTCCTCTTGTTGCCACATTTCAGAGCTTTCAGACTCCCCTCCTACACCTTCTGAAATTGTAATAACCTCAATGCTATGCAATTGAGCTGGACACTTATGACCAGGAACAAACTTCTCAGGACAAAAAAAACATAGATTTTTAGCCCTTCTCTCAAAGAATAAACTCAGGGGTTAACTTTTGTCTTGTTGTTCTAAATGGAGGGTTAGTATTAGAAGATGGTTTTGGTGCCTGATATGGTGTGAAAGGTTTGGTCACAGGTTTTTCCAAAAGAGGTTTATTTCTCTTATTAATGCAAGATAAAGTATTTTCTTGTAATCTAGCCAAAGTGTAAGCATCAATTAAAGTTTGTGGCTTAAACATTCTTACAAAGTGCTCTGAATGTCGTTGCAATCCACTCAAAAAACAGTGATAGCCTGCTTTTCGAGAGATCGATTCGATTAGTAAAGCATCGAATTTCTCCTGGTAGGCTTCAACAGTCCCAGAATGCTTCAGATTCATCAGCTCAGAAATAGGATCATCATATGGTTGATTCCCAAATCTGGCCAAGATTGCAGCCTTATACACCTCCCACACAGGCCACACTCCTTGTGGGTTCGTCTTCATCAATGACTGATGCCACAACAGTGCTTTCCCCTCCAAATGTATTGAAACCAACTTCACCTTCAGATTATCATTTGTTGCATCCACTTCAAAGAACTGCTCACATCTGTAAACCCATCCCTGCACATCTTCACCATT
This sequence comes from Silene latifolia, assembly GCF_048544455.1. Lineage (NCBI taxonomy): Eukaryota > Viridiplantae > Streptophyta > Magnoliopsida > Caryophyllales > Caryophyllaceae > Silene > Silene latifolia. Next base: position 203,225 of record NW_027413180.1, on the reverse strand, counting down.
AAAATGTGGAAACTCAATTTTTGAGAATCTGGCAAAATTTGAGTTAAATTGCCCTCCATTGTTAAGATTTCCACCATTGTTGTGCGCATTTCTCTCTAATGCTGTGACCTTGGTACCAACTTCTTGGAATTGATTTGTAATTCTGAGCATTGTTTCCCTTTGAGCACGCATCTCATCCCTGAATTCATTCTGCTGTCTTTGTTGTTCTGCCAAGCCTCAGTAGAGCTCTTGCTAACCGTTTTTTGTTTCTTCGTCTTCCACGAAATCAAGGCTTTCCCAAAAAATATGCAATAACCACTCAATGATCTGGAACTAAATGGACATTGAGCCCAATCTGCATCAGTATATGCTCTTAATGTCATATCGATTGAGCGAGATAGAACAAACCCATGTTTACTGTGGTTCTGAGATATTTTATGACATGCAATGCTGCAGTGAGATGAGGCGTTCTTGGTTGAGTTAAGAATTGACTCAGATGTTGAACACAATGTGAAATATCAGGCCTGCTCAAGCTCAAATATAATAGTCTCCCTATTAATCTCCTGTACTGTTCTGGATCACTTAGCAGCTCTCCTTTATCAATGCTCAACTGTAGTCCTCTTGGTAGTGGAAACTCAGTAGTGGCACAATTCTCCATTCCTATGTCCTTAAGTATATCCAAGATATACTTCCTTTGATTAATGATTATCCCTGTATCATTCCTAGCAATTTCTAATCCTAGGAAATACCTTGCCTGACCTAAGTCTTTTATTGTGAACTTGGTATGCAAACCATCTTTTACCATCCGAATCGTGCAGCATTGCTCCTGTGAGTAACACATCGTCCACATAAACCAAGGCTATAAGGAAATCTCCAGTTTTGGTATCTTTCCTTGTAAACATGGAATAATCATGCTTGGACTGTTGAAAACCTTCACTGACCAGGTGCTTAGTTAGCTCCTTGTTCCATTGTCTCGAGGCTTGTTTCAAGCCATACAAAGATCTTCTTAACTTGCAAACTTGTCCAGGTCTTGCTTTATCATATCCTTGAGGAACTGTCATATACACCTCCTCATCTAGATATCCATGTAAAAATGCATTGTTAATATCTAGTTGATGCAAAACCCATTTCTTTGCTGAAGCAAGGGCAATTAGAGACCTGACAGTGGTGAACTTGGCTACTGGTGAGAAAGTATGCCTATAATCTTTGTCTTTAACTTGATTATAGCCCTTGGCAACTAACCTAGCCTTGTACCTTTCAATCGTTCCATCTGCTTTGTACTTTATTTTATATACCCACTTGTGACCTATTGCTTTATGTCCAAGGGGTAGTTCAGTCAACTCCCATGTTTGTGTCTTCTCCAAGGCAGCCAATTCTAAGTTCATGGCTTCAACCCATTTTGGATTCTTTATGGCCTGAGTATAATGTGTTGGCTCAGGTTCAACCATAACATTAGATATTGAGGCAACATATGCTGGATCAAATTGATTGAGATCAGTTAAGATAGAAGCATGAAGAGCTTGCCTAGCTGGAGTCATAGCTGTCCTAGTAGGAAGCTTAACATTGCACTGATAGTCTTTTAATCTTCCTGTTGGAATCACAGGCCTGGAAGATCTTCTGACTGTACTGTCTGCAGTAGTAGCAGTAGTAGTTGGTGCAGGTGTCTCACCAATATTTGTAACATCAACAGCATTTGTTGGAATTTCTGTACTTACTGCAGTAGGTACCCCAGCAGTCTGTACAGCAGGTGTAGTTTCAGGTATCTGAACATCTCTGTGAGAAACAAGGCATTGAGAATCCCCAGGATTAACTAATGCCAGGGGATCATCAGAAACTTGCAGTGTCTCTGAATTAAATAACAGATCCTTGTCACTTGACTTAAATGGAAAAATATGCTCCTGAAACTTCACATCCCTGCTAAAGAAACATTTGTGGGTCTCCAAATCATAAACCTTGTATCCTTTCTTGCCAAATGGATACCCAATCATTATACATTTCTTTGCCTTTGCTGCAAACTTATCAGACTGTCCCAATGGGATACTTGCATAGCACAAACAACCAAACACCCTCAATTCCTCATACTTGGGTTTTTGACTAAATAAAACTTCATATGGAGTCTGCCAATCAAGCACTATTGTTGGCATCTTATTAATAAGATAGGTAGCTGCTAAGATACAGTCTCCCCAAAATTTTGCAGGCAAATGAGCATGCAATTTTAAAGATCTAGCAGTCTCAACTAAGTGCCTGTGCTTTCTTTCAACACGGCCATTCTGCTGTGGCCTGCCTGCCATGCTAGTTTGATGCAAGACTCCTTTTGCACTGAACAATTCATGACACTGAGCTTGAATAAACTCTGAACCATTATCACTTCTAAAGATTTTTAGATTCTTCTGAAATTGTGTGTTAATCTGATTTAAAAATTGTCTCAAAATTGCTGGGACTTGCATTTTATTTTGAAGCAAGAATGTCCAGGTAGACCTTGAGCAATCATCTACTAAAGTGAGAAAATAACTTGCACCATTCAATGCCACTGTCCTATAAGGACCCCAGAGATCAGCATGTAACAAATCAAAAGGAGAGATAGCATGTGAAATACTCCTTGGATAAGGAAGAGAATGATGCTTGGCTAATGCACAAGTTTCACAATGAAATTTCTTAAGAGCTTGTTTACTTAATCCAATTACATGCTGAAGCTTCTCAAAAGAAGTATGCCCCAATCTATCATGAATCAACTGAGCATCAATAGTTTTTACATTGCATCCTCTACTAGTATTAACAAGCTGATTATGCCCTAAACTACAATTACTTAAACTAGTGTTCCTGCCAGTCAAGCTCCCTGCTACTGGTTTATTCTTGCCAAACATGCTCCCTGCTGCTGGCCTAAGCTTGTAAAGATCTCCCACTCTTCTTGCTCTCCCAAGAATGGTCTTACTTGAATGGTCCTGTAAAACACATTCAGTAGGAGTAAATACAATTTGTCATCTTAGAATTCTCAACAAGCTTGCTAACAGAAAGGAGGTTTTGCCTAAAACCTGGAATCACTAGTACATTCTCTAAAGTAATTGTAGGGGTCAAATAAACTCTCCCCATTTGATAGACAAACTTGATACTACCATCAGGTAAAGCTACAATAAGAGGCTTTGCCAAATTCTGAATATTACTCAAAATAGACAATTGAGATGTCATGTGGTCTGAAGCTCCAGTATCCACAATCCAATTATGAGTGTCAAAACAATTAACCACAGCATTGGACCATCTGTATTTACCTGCAAAGTTTGCAGTAGACACAGAATTGTTGCTAGTCCTATCACCAAAGCTTTTCATAACCCTCTGCACAACAGAATCAACAATGCCATCAACCATGTCAGAGTTAAAAGCTGTGTTAATTTGAGAAGCAGAGGAGAAATCCATGAGAGGATCATCTTGTAGGTAATCATCATATTGCATAACATCTGCATTATTAGCATTCCTGCCATTATAACCACCCCTGGTAGTACCTCCTCGACCATAACCACCTCTGCCTCTACCTCTGAAGCTTCTGCTTTGTTTATACCACTTACAGATGGACTGAATATGGCCTTTCTTGCCACAGTAAGAACAAGTCTTTAACTGAAAGCACTCATCTATAGAATGTCCTTTCTTGTTGCAATGAGTGCACTTCTTTGGCACAATGATTTCAGTATCATCATCAACTGAACTGTCAGTCTTAGCCTTCTTGAGGTCTGGTTGTTTTACTTCAACCCCAGCAGCATATGCATTGGCTTCACCAAGGACATCCACAGCATCAGATATCTGCTTCTGTCTCTCTATCTTCTGTAACAAAGACAATGCTTTGTTCAGAGGAGGCAAGGGCTCCATGGACAGAATGTTGGTCTTAACACCCTCATACCCACTGTTTAAACCCATCAGAAATTGGATCAACTTGGCATGTGTATCCCTGTCAAGAATCCTTTTGAGCAGCTGACAAGTACAAGAACTCAGTGCTCCACAAGTGCAAGTGGGAATGGGGTCAAGGGTGTCAAGGTTCTCCCATGTTCTTTTCATGTTGCTGTAATACTCAACCAGAGGTGTATTACCCTGACTAATAGCATTCAAATCTTTGCGAAGTTGGTAAATCTCTATAGCATTGACATCACCATATCTTTCAATCAACTCATCCCATAGTTCCTTGGATGAGTTAGCATAAGACATATTTTCTTTGATGTCATCATCCATAGAATTACGCATCCAATGTCTAACAAGAATATCACAACGCATCCATTGATGGAACTTTTTATCAGAATTGTCAGGCTTTTTAACAGACCCATCTATGAAACCTTCTTTGTTTTTGGAAATCAAAGCCACATATGTATCCCTCTTCCAATTCAGAAAATTACTACCATTAAACTTGTAATCTATCAGTTTCAAGTTAGGTTGATCATTGGTAGAGAGGAACAAAGGGTCATCAAAGAAAGCATAAGGTGAAACTTCAGAATTATCAATATTCTCAGGCATTATGATGATCAACAATCAAGCACTATCACAGAATTTGATCAAGATGATAGAATTGAAGCAAGAAAGAAGAAGAAAAACGATACCAGAAGGAAGTAGGATGATGAATGTACAGCGGAATAAAGAACTTAACAACCCAGAATCGAACTCGCGATTGATACCATATAGAACTCCATTGATGTAATCATATGAATGTAATATGAATGATGAAGAAGAATATTGTTGTTATTATTGAATATAATTTTGTAAACGTGAAAAGTTGTTACAATGAGGGGATTCCTCTGCTTATATAGTCAGCTAATCAGTTAGGTAGTTTGTTGGGATATAACTAACTAGAGTTAGTTTAGTTAACCCTCTTAGTTTAGTTATTCCTCTATCTTAATAAGCCTGACAATTCTGATAAAAAGTTCCATCAATGGATGCGTTGTGATATTCTTGTTAGACATTGGATGCGTAATTCTATGGATGATGACATCAAAGAAAATATGTCTTATGCTAACTCATCCAAGGAACTATGGGATGAGTTGATTGAAAGATATGGTGATGTCAATGCTATAGAGATTTACCAACTTCGCAAAGATTTGAATGCTATTAGTCAGGGTAATACACCTCTGGTTGAGTATTACAGCAACATGAAAAGAACATGGGAGAACCTTGACACCCTTGACCCCATTCCCACTTGCACTTGTGGAGCACTGAGTTCTTGTACTTGTCAGCTGCTCAAAAGGATTCTTGACAGGGATACACATGCCAAGTTGATCCAATTTCTGATGGGTTTAAACAGTGGGTATGAGGGTGTTAAGACCAACATTCTGTCCATGGAGCCCTTGCCACCTCTGAACAAAGCATTGTCTTTGTTACAGAAGATAGAGAGACAGAAGCAGATATCTGATGCTGTGGATGTCCTTGGTGAAGCCAATGCATATGCTGCTGGGGTTGAAGTCAAACAACCAGACCTCAAGAAGGCTAAGACTGACAGTTCAGTTGATGATGATACTGAAATCATTGTGCCAAAGAAGTGCACTCATTGCAACAAGAAAGGACATTCTATAGATGAGTGCTTTCAGTTAAAGACTTGTTCTTACTGTGGCAAGAAAGGCCACATTCAATCCATCTGTAAGTGGTATAAACAAAGCAGAAGCTTCAGAGGTAGAGGCAGAGGTGGTTATGGACGAGGAGGCACTGCCAGGGGTGGTTATACTGGCAGGAATGCTAATAATGCAGATGTTATGCAATATGATGACTACCTACAAGATGATCCTCTCATGGATTTCTCCTCTAGTTCTCAAATTAACACAGCTTTTAACTCTGACATGGTTGATGGCATTGTTGATTCTGTTGTGCAGAGGGTTATGAAAAGCTTTGGTGATAGGACCAGCAACAATTCTGTGTCTACTGCAAACTTTGCAGGTAAATACAGATGGTCCAATGCTGTGGTTAATTGTTTTGACACTCATAATTGGATTGTGGATACTGGAGCTTCAGACCACATGACATCTCAATTGTCTATTTTGAGTAATATTCAGAATTTGGCAAAGCCTCTTATTGTAGCTTTACCTGATGGTAGTATCAAGTTTGTCTATCAAATGGGGAGAGTTTATTTGACCCCTACAATTACTTTAGAGAATGTACTAGTGATTCCAGGTTTTAGGCAAAACCTCCTTTCTGTTAGCAAGCTTGTTGAGAATTCTAAGATGACAGCTGTATTTACTCCTACTGAATGTGTTTTACAGGACCATTCAAGTAAGACCATTCTTGGGAGAGCAAGAAGAGTGGGAGATCTTTACAAGCTTAGGCCAGCAGCAGGGAGCATGTTTGGCAAGAATAAACCAGTAGCAGGGAGCTTGACTGGCAGGAACACTAGTTTAAGTAATTGTAGTTTAGGGCATAATCAGCTTGTTAATACTAGTAGAGGATGCAATGTAAAAACTATTGATGCTCAGTTGATTCATGATAGATTGGGGCATACTTCTTTTGAGAAGCTTCAGCATGTAATTGGATTAAGTAAACAAGCTCTTAAGAAATTTCATTGTGAAACTTGTGCATTAGCCAAGCATCATTCTCTTCCTTATCCAAGGAGTATTTCACATGCTATCTCTCCTTTTGATTTGTTACATGCTGATCTCTGGGGTCCTTATAGGACAGTGGCATTGAATGGTGCAAGTTATTTTCTCACTTTAGTAGATGATTGCTCAAGGTCTACCTGGACATTCTTGCTTCAAAATAAAATGCAAGTCCCAGCAATTTTGAGACAATTTTTAAATCAGATTAACACACAATTTCAGAAGAATCTAAAAATCTTTAGAAGTGATAATGGTTCAGAGTTTATTCAAGCTCAGTGTCATGAATTGTTCAGTGCAAAAGGAGTCTTGCATCAAACTAGCATGGCAGGCAGGCCACAGCAGAATGGCCGTGTTGAAAGAAAGCACAGGCACTTAGTTGAGACTGCTAGATCTTTAAAATTGCATGCTCATTTGCCTGCAAAATTTTGGGGAGACTGTATCTTAGCAGCTACCTATCTTATTAATAAGATGCCAACAATAGTGCTTGATTGGCAGACTCCATATGAAGTTTTATTTAGTCAAAAACCCAAGTATGAGGAATTGAGGGTGTTTGGTTGTTTGTGCTATGCAAGTATCCCATTGGGACAGTCTGATAAGTTTGCAGCAAAGGCAAAGAAATGTATAATGATTGGGTATCCATTTGGCAAGAAAGGATACAAGGTTTATGATTTGGAGACCCACAAATGTTTCTTTAGCAGGGATGTGAAGTTTCAGGAGCATATTTTTCCATTTAAGTCAAGTGACAAGGATCTGTTATTTAATTCAGAGACACTGCAAGTTTCTGATGATCCCCTGGCATTAGTTAATCCTGGGGATTCTCAATGCCTTGTTTCTCACAGAGATGTTCAGATACCTGAAACTACACCTGCTGTACAGACTGCTGGGGTACCTACTGCAGTAAGTACAGAAATTCCAACAAATGCTGTTGATGTTACAAATATTGGTGAGACACCTGCACCAACTACTACTGCTACTACTGCAGACAGTACAGTCAGAAGATCTTCCAGGCCTGTGATTCCAACAGGAAGATTAAAAGACTATCAGTGCAATGTTAAGCTTCCTACTAGGACAGCTATGACTCCAGCTAGGCAAGCTCTTCATGCTTCTATCTTAACTGATCTCAATCAATTTGATCCAAAGATATGTTGCCTCAATATCTAATGTTATGGTTGAACCTGAGCCAACACATTATACTCAGGCCATAAAGAATCCAAAATGGGTTGAAGCCATGAACTTAGAATTGGTCGCCTTGGAGAAGACACAAACATGGGAGTTGATCAACTACCCCTTGGACATAAAGCAATAGGTCACAAGTGGGTATATAAAATAAAGTACAAAGCAGATGGAACGATTGAAAGGTACAAGGCTAGGTTAGTTGCCAAGGGCTATAATCAAGTTAAAGACAAAGATTATAGGCATACTTTCTCACCAGTAGCCAAGTTCACCACTGTCAGGTCTCTAATTGCCCTTGCTTCAGCAAAGAAATGGGTTTTGCATCAACTAGATATTAACAATGCATTTTTACATGGATATCTAGATGAGGAGGTGTATATGACAGTTCCTCAAGGATATGATAAAGCAAGACCTGGACAAGTTTGCAAGTTAAGAAGATCTTTGTATGGCTTGAAACAAGCCTCGAGACAATGGAACAAGGAGCTAACTAAGCACCTGGTCAGTGAAGGTTTTCAACAGTCCAAGCATGATTATTCCATGTTTACAAGGAAAGATACCAAAACTGGAGATTTCCTTATAGCCTTGGTTTATGTGGACGATGTGTTACTCACAGGGAGCAATGCTACACAGATTCAGATGGTAAAAGATGGTTTGCATACCAAGTTCACAATAAAAGACTTAGGTCAGGCAAGGTATTTCCTAGGATTAGAAATTGCTAGGAATGATACAGGGATAATCATTAATCAAAGGAAGTATATCTTGGATATACTTAAGGACATAGGAATGGAGAATTGTGCCACTACTGAGTTTCCACTACCAAGAGGACTACAGTTGAGCATTGATAAAGGAGAGCTGCTAAGTGATCCAGAACAGTACAGGAGATTAATAGGGAGACTATTATATTTGAGCTTGAGCAGGCCTGATATTTCACATTGTGTTCAACATCTGAGTCAATTCTTAACTCAACCAAGAACGCCTCATCTCACTGCAGCATTGCATGTCATAAAATATCTCAGAACCACAGTAAACATGGGTTTGTTCTATCCTGCTCAATCAGATATGACATTAAGAGCATATACTGATGCAGATTGGGCTCAATGTCCATTTAGTTCCAGATCATTGAGTGGTTATTGCATATTTTTTGGGAAAGCCTTGATTTCGTGGAAGACGAAGAAACAAAAAACGGTTAGCAAGAGCTCTACTGAGGCAGAGTATCGAAGCATGTCATATACAACAAGTGAGCTTGTTTGGTTAGCAGCTCTACTTCAGGAGATGCAGGTCAATATTCCTCTTCCAATCCCACTGTATTGTGACAACAAATCTGCACAGTCTATTGCTATGAATCCCGTTTTCCACGAGAGAACTAAGCACCTAAATGTGGATTGCCATTTTGTGAGAGATAAACAAGAAGAAGGATTTCTCTACACTCAGCATGTCAGCTCTGAAATGCAACTGGCAGACATAATGACTAAACCTCTAGGAGGACTTCAACACAAGCTACTCTCTTCCAAGCTAGGACTTTTACAATTGACTAAGGATTGTCCTGCTTGAGGGGGGAATATTAAGATAGAGGAATAACTAAACTAAGAGGGTTAACTAAACTAACTCTAGTTAGTTATATCCCAACAAACTACCTAACTGATTAGCTGACTATATAAGCAGAGGAATCCCCTCATTGTAACAACTTTTCACGTTTACAAAATTATATTCAATAATAACAACAATATTCTTCTTCATCATTCATATTACATTCATATGATTACATCAATGGAGATACCACTTGGAATGAACTTCTAGGAATTAATCGAAGAAATTCGAGAAACAAAGGCAGGATTGCTAGAATTAAGAAAACAATCGAGCTCAAGGTTTCATTAATGGAAAGCTTGAAAATGTTACAAGCTTAACTGAATTACAGAAAGAATTTGTGAGAAAATGATTACAAAACTGAATGAATGTAAATGAATGACTTAAGCCTATTTATAGTAATTTCCAACTTGTTATTGCCAACTAACTCTAACTAACTGCTTCCCCTGAATTCGTGGGATTCTGTTAAGAATCTGTTAGGCGCCAGCTCAGCAATTCTGTTAGGAGGGTCGGTTAAAGTCATGACAATTTTCTTCCATAAGTTGTCATGTGATCATTATGCATGTCATAATGGATTGGACAAAAATAAGAAAATCACTCCCTCACTCCACCTACTCCCTCCAACCGTGCTCCACTTCCTACAACACTTTTGTGTTGTTTATTTTTACACACAACTTCACTTGTACACTTTTGCATGTGAAAAATAATTTGTCTATCTCTCTAAAAATCATAAGCATCATTTTTATTAAGATTGTTAGTAAAACAAAATAAATACTAAGAGTGTTAGTATTATTTACATAATATTCAAGGGTTATATGGTTAATTTCTAGTTAAAATTAATCATATGAGTTGGAGGTTTGTTCTTGGGTGCAACTTAAAGGAGCTCTTCTAATTTGAAGATTGGATGATCTTGTCATTCTTAATAGCTCAAGAACAACCAAGATGGGTGATCTTGGTTGTGCCCAAATACTACAATTTCTCAATGTAAGGAAATTGTTTTTCCTTAAATTTTCATTTTTATGCTTTTATATTTGCATGCATGTTACATAAATCACCAAAATGATAAATTATGAGATAATTTAATTTTTATTAGAGAGTCTAATATGGATCTATGATCTTTCAAGTGGTATCAGAACTTAGGCTTGTAATTTGCATGTTGATTTTAAGCATATTAATGAATTATGAGATAATTTATAAAAACTCGAAAATTGTGTTAGAAGAGGTTTTAGCACGAAATTTTTGGGGCATGCATACCTACTGATCTCAGAAGATTTGTGGTTAAGTTTGGTGATTTATGAAGTTATTTTGCTATTTTTAATGATTTTTGTAGAAAACCGAGTCAAAATGCCGTATTTTATTTAAAAATTGACTAAAAATAGTTAAAAGTTGATTCGGTCCATGGAATTTTTATGGTATTTCATGCATGTTTTCTACTGATTTTATGCAAAAGATTGAAGGTTGGTTCGAATTTTTTGCATGTTTATTGATTTTATGAGATAAAAGTCGATAAAAGTGAAATAAATTAATCATAATTTTGAAACATTTGATTCTGCCCTTGATAAATTTATGTACATTTAAAAATATTATTTAAATATTAAAAGTGAATTTTAAAATGTGGTTTCACTTTGTTTTGATGTTTATTGGTTTTAGTTGTTAAAAACCGATAAATATCGATCTTATTCTTCATAAATTTTATCCAGATTTTTGGGGCAATTTTTCTGACATTTTGGTGTTTTTGGGAGTGTTCCAGAATACTCAAAATTTTTGTTTCAATTTTTTGGGTAATTTTTCAATTATTTTGGATTTTTACTTAAAAATTATAATTTTACCGATTAAATTAACAAAATATCACCAAATCAAACTAATTATTCATCATAAAAATTAGTGAGGACTAATTTTGAGGTCCAAAACAGTTTGGACAATTAGTTTGGACTCAAATGAGATTTAAGAGTTGATTATTGATTTTTACAAGTTAAAAATCGATTAAATCCACAAAACCGAGATGGATACCAATGATTGTTAAGATAGGGCGATTTTGGCATCATTTTACAGCATTTTAAGCATATTTATTTAAGTTGAATGAATGATTGTCATTTATTTAAAGTATTTATCTTATTGTACCTAGTATGGCCTAGTTTATTTTAATCGTTATTACCCGAAATGAATGGGAATATCGATTTGTTTGTAATTAAATACGATCTCGTATCATCGGTTTGTAATTAATTAATAGTTTTATTTATTTTATTAATTAATGTATAATAGGAATAGCTATGTAATTTAAATTCTAATAGTTATTCTTACCGACGTTTCCAAAAGACGGATTACATCGAGACGGAGTCTATTTTTGGAAGGTGTTCCAAATCCCACAAGAAGAAGCCACTTTTGGAATGAAGAGGCAAGGGACCAAGGAGTTGGTTTCCGAAATGTAATAGACTAATTTTTATTAACTAGGTGGCCATACTAGGATTTATTCATATGCTTACTTGTTTGCTTGTTTTATTCTCTCGCATGCCAAAATCGCCATTCACATGCATTTTATCTTCGCGGTTGTCAATTCACGTCATTTACATTCACCGACTTAGTTCACTTATAGGGAATTTATAACTAAATTGACAAGATCTCTCACATAACTAAAATTGAGATTAGCCTTACCAATTAGTAACACCTATGATCTCTTGTTCATTAGAGCCACACTCGCCCAAGCGGGGTGTTCTCTTTTTACCTTGAGTAAGTAGGGTGGTAAGCGGTTATCACATGCTAAAATTGGTTGGACTCAACGGGATATAAGACGGTCTTGTGTTCCGGGGCTAGTAGATGGATTTTAGGAAATTCGTCGACCAAGAGTTCTAGAGGTAGAATTAGTCAACGTGACTTACCGAATTTACACAATTATGGGATGTTTCGCCCAAGCGATGCTCATTTTTGTTTAATATTTGGGTCTTGGAATCATTTATATAATTTAGTGGGAGATCATTATATAAATGTTAAAACTTGTTGAACATGTTTTTCACAAGTATTTTTAAAACATTGAATGTTAATTTTTCCTATTTTTCGTTCTTTTTCATTAATGAATTTACTATGACATCGCGCACTTCATCCTCCTTTCATCCTCTATTTATTATTATACTCGTTTTGTTCTTTCATAGGAAGCGGTTTCTTTGAAGAAATTCGGTAGCAATGATTGGTAACATGATTTACTAATTCACCTACATAAGCTTACAACGATTTTTGCGGTTATTATACAACTTAATTAACGACCATACATATTAAAAGGGGGTTTCATGTTGCAAACTCATCTTACGAGTTTAAAAGGAAGTCACATTTTATCAAGAGAGTCTTGATTTCGGAAGTGACACCTCCGTCATGATGATGACATATTAGTTTTAATTACTCAAGTCTAATTCAATAGTTTGCGAAAAGAGTTTTCAAAAACAATTATAATACTCCAATATGATACCATCAAATGGCTCACTTCGAGAAAGGCCAAATCGATTGTTTATGCGCTAAAGCGTTTAGGCATATGATAACAATTGAACGGTTAGGTAGTCCAATTTCGCAAGATATTGAGATTTTGCCACATGTTGCAATCACTTTATAGTAATTCACTCTTACTAAGTGTATATCACGAATGACATGAAGAGAGGTCTTCATGAGATTCATTTTTGCTTGATTGAAGCAAAGAGGAATGTGAAAGTGAGTGGGAGTTAAGAAGAATCAACCCTAGATGTATGCGATAGAACAAAAGTTGAAAGAGACATCTACTCAATGGATAGGCTAGTTCCACTATCTTGGTATGAGATACCAAGTACGGGTCATTTCTTTGTAAAGAAGTTTACATGAATTGATAAAACGTAAGACGTCTAGCATAGGACATTTTTGTATCGAAATGGTGCTAGAGTAGCAATGATTTCGATAGGGATAAATGTACCTAAATTTGGTTCTAAAAGAATGTAATTATCTATGTTTATACATAGAAGGCATCACTCATGTGATTTAAAACAAAATGTTGTACCTACTCCTATGATAACTTGATGGTTGGTTTAGACCACTTAAGTTAGAGGAATTTTACATTCTTCACGAAAACTAAATGTTATACTATCTTGTAGATTTTAAAGTCTCTAATCTGGTGAACCCAATTGATCAAACCTCAAGTAAATTCGTTTAACATATAAACGATTAGCACATCGTATAACCATTTGATTGAGAATCTTATGGTATGTGTGCATAAATTATGTTTTCTTTTGCAGAAAAGAAACACAATAGTGAGGTTATTGACCATATACATACGGATGTGTAAGGCCGATATTTGGTTATAAATATACTTCGTTACTTTTACCGTAATGTTAAGTAGATATGAAAACCTCATATCTATTTAATAAGACATAAAAGTGATTTTTGAAACGTGTTATATTTTCAAAATGAAGTAGTAAACCAAAAGCACGTCAAGATCAAGATGTTGATCGGAAGTTTCAAAGTAATGACTTTGAAGATCAAATGGGTAATATCAAGTAATGACCTTGATAATCACTAAGAAGATTGTAAACCAGTTCACATAATACCTTCTCCTTGGGACACCATAGAGTATGGTGTAGTCAAGTATATAAACCGAACTTTATGAGATATAGTTTGAGGTTTTTCGTAATTTTTGTAAGCTATTTTCTCACTAAAAGTTTAAAACCCGACTATAATAGCCTAAATGACTCCATATGAGATATGGATAGGGAGAGTCCCTAACTTGCCTTTTTATACATTTGGGACCATAAATGTTTATGTTCAGAACCAATTTATGTATTTGTGAGGATTATCCAAAATTAAACCACTTGGTTTTTACTCCTCCAAAACGAGAACAAAGAGTTTGTGGCTCGTAATGCTGTCTTTCCAGAAAGATTTTCATTTCCTGGAAGACAGAGTGGGAGAAATTTTGAACTTACGGAAGTCCAAGACCCACAAACTGAGTACAATGCAAGAAGATGTTCTTTATTGAGGCTCAGTGGTGAGTACAATGCAAGAAGACGTTCTTTATTGTGGCTCAGTGGTTATAAGGAGATAATTTTGCGATAATATTGCGTTACTTTTCAAAAGTGACGAATCTTAAACCCTCATCAAAGGCTTTTCTATAGTATGAACTCTATGTGATGGCGTGTCACCATGAAATTCGAATTGATCTCCTTGCACACGATGCGATAAGGAAGGAAACACGAGATGTTTTCGAGACTTGATTTAAGGTGAATACTTTGGTTGGTTACCTTGATCTTGTCGTAAAGGTTACATAAGATGTTTAAAATTTGGGCTTGTTATAGAGAGTTTGTGACAACCCAAATGCCTTTATCAATTCGTATGGTCTTAACAATATAGCCTCTCATGAGGATGAGTTTAGGCAAAAGGATAACGAAACTTTCTCCTTGAATATATCTTATGAAGGGAGAAGTTTTGTTGATGTAGTCAATGCTAAGAAGCCTAGCATGCTTGGAATATCCCTTTTGTGATCTATATACGTCAAAGAGTTGGAACTTTGGGTTCAATCATGTAGTCTATCAAAATGGTATTACTCAAGTGTCGAGGTACCATGATGATACATGGAGTTTAGTGGGAGCTAAAGTGAGTTTCTTATTCTAAATATGTGCTTGACATATTAGTGACTAGAAATGTAGCTAAGGTGATATTTCTTAGTCTAAAATATGTGTTTGACATATTAGTGACTAGAAATATTCTCGGGTGAATACTTGAGAGTAGCATGGCGCATATTTAATATCCGGATCTAATGAGATAGATCTCTATGGATATTAGCATTATAGTCAAGAGACTTATGTGATAAGATTCTTTACTCGTTCAAGTTGTTGAACAATAAATATGATCTCTTGTGCTTTCGCTGCAGGATCTGTTAAATATGCTAAAAACTTCTCTCGTCGGGACTTATCATGTTGAGAATATGAGAAGTCATTACCAATCATTTCCTAGTGAGTGTCACTAGATGATTATCAAGAGCATCCTTGAGTACTTGAGAAACACTGAGGATTTACTCTTGTAGTTTGGAGTAATTTATGAATTTTGTGTAAAAGGATTACACGGAAACATTCCTATGCTTATAAGATGTTATGGGCCTCATTAAGGAATGGTTCGCATATAAGAATGCTATGTGAATAAAGAATAATATGTATAAGAAGTTATACATATATGTATAAGAAGTTATACATGTATAAAGCAGATATGTATGAGGAGTCATACATAAAAGATGTCATATGAAGGATGTGTATGTATAAGGGTTATACGTACAAATCATGAACGAAACCTAAGTACATTACATCATCTGATGTTATAAAAGAGATAATTGATATCCGGATTTTAATGGAACTAGAGCAGTTCTGTTAGCCGAATATCGTTCCCCGAGAGACTGTGAAAACAGTGGGAGTGTTTGACTGGCTTTAGAACCAAAGTCTAAAAACTTGTTTAGACATGTACTTAAAAAGGCTCTATATGATGAAAAGATTGCATAGAACAAAGGAAAATAGCAATGCAAATTTTTTTTTTTGGTGGAATGTGAATATATTATAAATCTTAAATAGGATAATTCGTTACAAATTGCCACACCAAACTAGATTTTACAAGTCATAGACTTCCAACTAATTCAAAAATAACTAATCATAAGTAGGTTCCCATGGTAGCTTGTGAGCCTTCAATGACCACGCTCTATCTTTACATCTTCTGCCAACATCCTGTTTAACATGCTTAAGGAATACTGAGGGTGATATCAGCAATGCTTCTAACCTGCACACATTTCTAGCATGCCATAGATGATACCAGGCCGCCACAATAACCATGAACACAATCTGCTTCTTCATGAGAGATTTACATCTCCATTTAAGACACCAAGCAACGAGGCCAGGTGTAGGGAAGTCAATCTCAAGCCAACCACGAATGAGGTCCCAACAAAGTTGACTGAACTTACATTCATACATCAGGTGCTGATGAGTCTCTAAATGGGACTAACAGAATAGGCAAGCACCATCAGTGATAAAACCAAACCTTAACAGCCTATCCCTGGTCAGGAGCCTTTCTTGCACAGCCAGCCAACCAATGAAAGAATGTTTAGGAATGCTAGTTTGATTCCATATCAATGGATACCAATTAGCCTTGTTTTTCTGACCACAAAACCATTGATACCCACTAGAAACAGAGTAAGTACCATTATTGTCTATCCATTTCCCATTGATGTATCCAGGCTTCATAACATCTCTTATCTGACAGATCTTGCGCCAAGTCCAGCTAGAGTTAGCAGAAGGGGTGTACTCTTGCCAAGTCTTGCCTATCATATAAACATGATCAACCCATTTGATCCACATATGATCAGCTTTGGCTGCTAACCACCATGTATACTTACCTATCACAACCCGATTCCAAATTCTTGCATTTTTCAATGTCCAGACCCCCATATCTCTTCTCATTACATATCTGCTCCCAAGATACTGCAGGGGTTCTCAAGTACTGGTCAGAGCCTGACCAAAGGTAATTTCTGCAAACCCCTTCAATCCTATTGATAACAGTGAGAAGGATGATGAAAACTCTAGTCCAGAAAGTATGCAGCTGAGTCAGAACAACTCTAATGAGCACAAGCCTACCTGCATAACTAAGCTTTTTTGCCCCCCATCCTCTGATTCTGCTGACCACTTTCTCCACCAGCCTAGTGCAGTCACCTACTGCCATTCTCTTGTAAGAGATGGGAATACCCAAGTAACGAAATGGGAACACTTCAGCTCTGAAACCAGACAGCTGCAAGATGTAATCCACCTCCCCTTGAGCCATACCATTAAAATATATCTCAGATTTATCAGTATTCATAACAAGCCAAGATGCTGCAGAGAACATGGCAAAGACTCTAAGAATAATAGAGATAGAGCCTCTGTCCCCTCTACTGAACATCAATAAATCATCAGCAAAACATAAATGGGTTAGTCTCAAAGCCCTACAAAGAGGATGATAGTTGAACTCCAATTTGCTGGTAACCTCATTAAGCACCCTACTAAGATATTCCATTACAATGGTAAAGAGAAGGGGAGATAAAGGATCTCCTTGTCTTAGCCCCTCTTTCCCTGGAAATACCCAAAATTAGACCCATTGAGAGAAATGGTGAACCAAGGTGTAGTCACACATTCCATAATCCATTTAATCATCATATCAGGGAACTTCAAAGCATGGAGCATTTGCTCAATAAACATCCACTCCACAGAATCATAAGCTTTCTTCAGATCTACCTTCATGATACACCTAGGAGAACAAGTTTTCCTCTTATAGAGCCTCACAAGATCATGGCAAATTAAGATATTATCCACAATATCCCTCCCCTTGATGAATGCACTTTGTGTTTCATAAATAATAGTGGGTAGGACAAGAGCTAATCTATTACAAATCACCTTGGAGATAACCTTATAGACCACATTGCAGCAGGCAATGGGTCTAAAATCAGCAACAGACTCAGGCCTGACTTTCTTAGGTATAAGGGTAAGAGTGGTTGCATTAATCTGCTTCAACATTTTTCCAGATTTAAAGAACTCCAATACTGCATCAACCACATCATCACCCACAATTGCCATGGCATCTTTATAAAATTGGGAAGTATACCCATCAGGCCCAGGCGCCTTGTTAGCAGGAATAGCTTTTAAGGCAGCAAGGACCTCCTGACCAGAAATCTCCCTGGTCAGATCAATACTTTGTTCCTCAGAGATCACCCTCCCTGTCTGAACAGTAGGGATGTGGACATCCTTAGTTCTCTTACTAGACCCCAGCAAATTCTTATAATAGTTGACAAAGGCAAGTTCAATATCCTCATTCTGGGTGTACTGATTTCCATTCAAATCATGAATAGAGAGAATTCTATTCTGCAATCTTCTTGCCTTGATGATACTGTGGAAATAAGAAGTGTTATCATCCCCTTCAGCCATCCACTAAGCCTTAGCTTTCTGATTAAGGAAGCTTCTCCTAGCCTCTTGCAATAAATGGAAGCTAGCACAAGCTGCATGCTCCTCAGCCTGAACATCCAGATTCAAGGGATCCTCATGAAGCTTCTTTTGCATAGAATACATATGCATTTGAGCCATCTGGGTAGAAGTCTCAATGTTGGCAAAAGCACTCCCATTTAGCCTTCTCAAAGGAATCTTAAGCATTTTTAACTTCTTTACCAGCTGAAACATCTTGTACCCCTCAACATTAGTATCCCAAACTTCCTGAACAGTTTGTAAGAAGTCTGGATCCTTCCCCCACATGTTAAAATATTTGAAAGACCCATTCCTTTTACTTCCACTAGCAATCAAAGAGATAGTGCATGTGCAATGATCAAACAGCCCTTCAGGATGAAACATAATAGTGACATCAGGGAATTGTTGAATCAACTCATCATTGCTCAACACCCTATCAATTCTACTAAACACCATATCACCTGGCTCATGCTTGTTATTCCAAGTAAAGAAGGCCCCTTGTGCAGGAACATCCACCACCCACGATCGGCCCACACATTGTTGAAAATCTCTTATCTCATAATTTGTAACTTCAGACCCCACCTTTCATTTAGGGCCAGAACATTATTGAAGTCACCCATTACAATCTAAGGCCCACTAACAGCAGTGTGCATTGCAGCCAAGGACCCCCATAAAGGCACCCTATCAAGTACCCTATTGAAACCATAGACAACAGATAACCACCAGACATGCCCATTCTGCAGAGATGTAATTTTTGAGTGGATCACCTGAGCTTCACAACCTAAAATGTCAACACTGAAGATGGCAGAATCCCAAACAAGCCAGATCCTACCTCCCTCATGCACATTATTATTATGAACTACCTCCCACTGATAACCAATACCTTGATGAACTTTATTAATAGAACCAGAACGAACCCCAGTTTCTAAAAGACCACATAACCCTAGATTATTTGTATGCAGAAACCTCTTAATTTCAGCCTGCTTATTCATACTATTCATACCCCGTACATTCCAGAACCCTATGCTACCCATTTTCAATATTAGTAGGGTCTCCTTCCATTCCCCCTCCAAGGACTTTAGTATAGTGAACTGACTGTTCCACCACCTCCATGAAAGTTCTCCCCCCACTACCACTAATGCCCCCTTGCCTGGTCATTTTAGTAATAACCCTGGCAGGAGTAAAAGAATTAAAAACATTAGGCATAGGAGTAACTAAACCTTCAAATCCCCCACTAAATATCCTGGTTGGCATAGTCCTGACCTGTGCTGTTGCAAGCACAGGCTCAATCACAGGTTCAGACACAGTATTATCAACCACAGGTGGGACATCAACCACAGGGTTAGCAACAGAAGGGCCCTGATTAGAAGAAACGGGTTTTTTTGGAACCCAAACCTTCCTAGCTGGCCTCTTCTGATTCTTCCTGCAGTCTCTAGCATAGTGTCCCAAGGCTTTGCAATCAGAGCATACAATAGGCCTCCATTCATAATGCACTATTTGCCACTGAACTTCACCCAATTCATCAAGAAACTCTATGACATCAGGCAAAGCATCTCCTACTTTAACTTCCACCATGACCCTAGCATGACCCAAAAAAGTTTTAAGCGTAGTATTACTGTCACATCTTACAGGCTTGCCAACAAGCGCTGCGATTTTCAGCAAAGCATTCCCCCAAAACTTTAATGGAAGGCCATAAAACTGTATCCAGATAGGGACCATGTCAACAGCTTCCTTAACCATTTTACAATCCGGAGTCCACTCCTTGACAATCACAAGTTTATTGTCAAAGAATATTGGTCCGTTACAAAGAAGACACGAATCTTCATCTCTTCCGTCTTAAACCTCACCAGAAAAGTACCATTCGAATTAAAAGATAGTTGATCATAATCAGTATAGCCCCATACTCTCTTAACAAACCCATCAATGACCTTAAAAGGGGGGTTGGCTCCTAACACATAGCAGTAAACCGCAGTAGACCAAAACTTCAACTCAGACTCAACATCACTATCAGTTAAATGAAGTTGACGCACTCGTGAAGATTCTGAATCAGACGACTTACCTCTGCGCGAAACCTCCTCCCAATTGTCATCGTCGTCACTGACTTCCTCAGAGATGGAATCCATTCCTAGACTCAGATTATAAGGCCTGATTACAGAGAATTGTTCATCAGTGTGCACACCCAGGGAATTATCCAGGAGTGCATCATCAGAAGAACAAATCGGCTGAAATCTCGACCCTGATGCATTATTATTTGGAGTATTTTTATTAGTTTGTAAATTTTTTGTGGTTTTTTGTGATATTAATCGTATTAATCTACTAGATTTAGGAGCATTCTTCTTATTCCTAGCCATTGCAGTGATAAGAACAAACCCTAAATCGCCTTTCTCTATCTAACTTCCTCTCTCATTGTGATAAGAACGCTGGAAATAATAGCAATGGAAATTAGAGTGTGCAATTGTTGCTAATCCTCTAACCAAAGCCGTTGACATAAGGTAGACATGATGGTTATGTCATCTCCATGTGAATTGATGAGTATACCTTAATTGCTAAAGATCGTTATGTAAATATTGGATAGAGTATTGATATTTACATAAGTGATGATCGCATTCATTGTTAGAGTTTCTTTAAGAACTCAATTATTCAGAATGACTGAAAACATAAATACCTTGTTTATCCGAATTGGTTGTGGAGACAATGTTGAACCCCAATTCAAGTGAATAGGATGAACATTGTATTAGCCCCTAGTCACTTAATGAGGTGACGTCTCGGAGTGACTAGATTGTAAGACGATTGATTGTAGGTTCAGCACCATAAGGTCATAAGGATGACTAGTCGTTTAGATAGGCGATCAGGGACACTTTGCCGGGCAAAGGACATTTATAGAGTCCCTTAGATCTATTACAGACGCCTGGTCATGGCAGGGACTTCTATGATATTCCTATGAGTCGATTCTTTAAACTGGAGACTATTATCTGAGCCTGTACGCTTTAGAGTGACTTTGGTTTTTATCCTAGGTCATGCCGTGAAAGGGGGCCAAAGGACATCTACTGGGTCATGGTGATCTCAGATTGTGCAATAGGATAGATAGGGCGACAGAATTGTCCACCCACGTTGGGTTTAAACATCTCAAGGCCACTCAAGGAGTTATGACTACAAATGCGTGGCCACGCTCGGAAGTAACCTGTGGGAGATTTTTCCGGTCAGGTAGTCACACTCTCGATCGAGAAAACCACTCACGATATGTTCATGTGCAAGTGCGACCTGAAAGACACCTTGCATTGAGTGGGAGATTGTTGTTAAAACGGACAAGAGAATTGGTAACACACCCTTGTAGAGTACAAGGAGGATATTGTTGAGATAAGGAGTTATCCACAATTGTGTGTTATAATCATCGCACAACTTGTCTCGGACAAATGGGAGATTGTTGGAGTTTTGTCCTCCACAATAGTGCATGATAATATTATTAAATCTCATTAAGGAATATGCATGGGATATTCATTGGCAATACTAGTCAGCTGATCAACGTATATCGGTAACGGTTGGCCAACTAGGGTTTGACGTTACTGTCGTGAGACGGCGGTGTTAAGCTGATCCCTTTCGGTCACACCAAAAGAAACGAGCCCCAACACGAAAGCTAATTAATTGTGTGAGATACAGTTTAAATTAGTCCCTTGATTAAATTGACTAAGAGTTAGACGATTAATTAATTTAGAGAGATATTGAGTTGTGAACTCGAGGTGCGGAAATTATTATTTAATTATGCAATAATTGAATAATAAATTATTTGAGACGGGAATTAATAATTAAGCAGTTAATTCTTAAGATTGGTACTAATTGACTAATGTGATTAGTATTGGTACGTAAATAATACGTGTAGCGGTATACGTATATTTACGGAGTGTTTTGAACGAAATTAATTATGGAAGAATTTAAACATGAAACGATGTTTAAATAAAATTTACACGTATTTGTGCGACAAATATAAAAACCAAAATGGACCCGTAAATGGGACATTGGACCGTGTAAATGGAGTGTAGTGGATGATCATAATCATTTCACTTTACTAGATTTTCATCCATAAGTTGTCATGTGCTCATTATGCATGTCATAATGGATTGGACAAAAATAATAAAATCACTCCCTCGCTCCACCTACTCCCTCCAACCGTGCTCCACTTCCTAAAACACTTTTGTGTTGTTTATTTTTACACACAACTTCACTTGTACACTTTTGCATGTGAAAAATAATTTGTCTATCTCTCTAAAAATCATAAGAATCATTTTTACTAAGATTGTTAGTAAAACAAAATAAATACTAAGAGTGTTAGTATTATTTACATAATATTCAAGGGTTATATGGTTAATTTCTAGTTAAAATTAATCATATGAGTTGGAGGTTTGTTCTTGGGTGCAACTTAAAGGAGCTCTTCTAATTTGAAGATTGGATGATCTTGCCATTCTTAATAGCTCAAGAACAACCAAGATGGGTGATCTTGGTTGTGCCCAAATACTACCATTTCTCAATGTAAGGAAATTGTTTTTCCTTAAATTTTCATTTTTATGCTTTTATATTTGCATGCATGTTACATAGATCACCAAAATGATAAATTATGAGATAATTTAATTTTTATTAGAGAGTCTAATATGGATCTATGTTCTTTCATACTGGACGAGCGTCCCGACACCTTGGCCGCCCGGATTCCTGCCCAGTACAGCACGTCTTCTCCTTGTTCCACTCGGGATGCGCATATTTCTGAAAGACTAGCAAAAAGGAGACTACATCTTCTTTCGAGAGGAGCACTTCCTGAACTCAACAATTAATATTGTTAATTACTAATCTACCCTTAGTTAACCTAATGAAGCTATACTATATATACCCCATTTGTAGCCATCAATAAGGCAAGCTTCCACATTAGAAAATCCTCTTAGAATAGATTAGGAGTAGATTAGAATAGATTAATCTCAATCTTTCCACAAAATTACACATTAATCTCTCCTTAATTATTGTTCAAGTTTATTACTTTTGGGTAATTGAAGATTATTGGGTTATTATTGGAGGATTGACAACCCTTCATCAATCAATCAAGTTCTCTTCTTTTATTCTTGCTTTACTATTTGGAATCATCTCAAGTTTGGTATAATTCTTTTACCCTTTACTCTTTATTGTTTATTTCCTCATATTCACTTATCATGTTTACACTTGTTGTAATGATTGACACCATTAATGACATGTTCTCTATGATAATGAGTGAGTAGTTACTAAACTAAGATTAGTGGATAATTAGGGGAAACAAACATGGGGATTAACCATGCTTAATCTAATATGTTTTCATAATTAATTTTCTTGCTTGTTGTGATGTCAACCTATGCACATGTTATGTTTGATGAAATGTTAAGCCTATGAATCCTTGCATTTTACCCATCTCTTACCTTTTCAACAAGACTTGTAAGACATTAACCAACTCGAGTCTCGTTAGACCATGCATAGAAGTTGAATAGGAGGAAAGTAAGTCGACTTGTAGGTGTTGTACAATCTAATTCGTCTCCGGGACCCAACTCTTCCTATGAACCGTAAGACATAAACCAACTCGGTTCCTCCACAACATTAATTGCTTGCATATAATTGAGAACATGTTTGTATGATCAACTCCCATGAATCCCCTATGAACCCATGACATCCTAGTATCCTTTATTATTTATCTACACCTTTACTTGTTTGTTTTGCTTTGTTGCTTGCATTAGTCTAGAACACAACTACAAACCCAAATCAATTGTGACACTAGCATAAATTGAGATAGATAGACTTAGAACCCAAAGCACACCGTCCCATGGATCGACTTCGACTTAACCACTAACTAGTTGTTTGTTGAGAATTATAAATGTGTTTGATTGGATATGTGACGACCAACTCTTTGTCCATCACATTCCTATGATTGGCTCTAAGCGGGAGGGGGTCATTCCTATGATCACTTCTAAATAAAAGACAGAAAAGGAAATGTAACCAAATGAGAATCAAAGGCACTTACGCTGTCCAACTTCAGGGCATTCACGCCCCTCTGACAAACCTCAAAAGAAGAGCGATGGCTCTTCCTATGGCACACCACCCAGTCCCTCACGACAAGGTACGCCCTCGGCTCGGGTTGCGTCCTCTTGGGCGCGAAGCCGGGAAAGTAGGAGTACACCCACGCCTGCAAACAAGATAAATCATTTATTTTTCCACGATAATGATCTTTCATAAATTCAATAGAAATAGAAATAAATGAAGAAATAATGATCTTTCATAATTCAAAGTAATGGTTCATGCCTCCAACAAGAGTCCAGGACCGATAGTGGCAGAAGAAGTCCCCTTCTCCATTAGCTCTGGACGTACCATGGCCCTCATGTAGCAGGTGAGGACCGCAAATCCAGGAGTAACCCAGTCCCAACGACCAAGGCTACTCAGGTCAGCAAGAGAGGGAAGGAGCTTCGTCGATAGCCTCTCCCCTTTGTCTCCGAGGTAAATCGAAGACAAGAACCACCACAGCCACAGACGAGCCCTCGGCTCAGCAGTGCAAGGAGGGGGAGGCACCTTCCTCCCATCCATCGTCACCGTCGCCGGGGTCCTACCCGTGAAGTAGTCCCTGACGTAAGAACTCGGCACCAACCCGGGAATGCTGGCAGCACCCTCCGCCAGGTTCCTGCCGATCAGCCTCCTCGCCTCGGCCGAGTCTACTCTCATGGCCGTCAACGGCCACACCAAAGTCTCCTCTCCGCACGGCATACCCGAGATCATGTCGTAGTCCTCCAAAGTGACCCCGACCTCTCCAAAAGGCATATGGAAAGTCGAGGTCGTGTCCCAGTACCGATCAAGGAAAGCTCGAATCAGGCTAAGGTTAGCCTGAATCTTCCTTTCCCTAATCGCACTCCAAGCTCCCACCAAAGCCCCGAAGGCTCCCAACTCGATGATGGCCTTCTCCTCCTCCGACAGTCTCTCGAAGGCATCCATCATCGTTGCGTAACCGGAAAAGGGCCTCATGTTTCCGGCCTCCTGTATCAATTCAAAGCAAAGCTATCTTTAACACAAAACAAATGAGAAATGAAACGGCAAACAAATAGGAAAGGTAATAGGAAATGACAAGCTCGAAACTTACCAGACTCCTCGCCGTCCTATAAGACAGGTGGCTCTCTGCCGTCCAAATGAGATGTCTACCATCCCATTTCTCGGCCCACTCAGGTGCACCCACAAGCTGGCGACCACCTCGTCCCACGTTGGCCCTCCTCGGGAACTCCTCAGCCTCCTCGGGACCTCCTCAGCCTCCTCCTCGAGTATCTCCTCTTGCCTCTCTCCACCCACGAGAGCGAGAGAAAGGTCGAAGTCTACGTCTATGGTAGCCCTCCTCGACATAGAAGGTACATCACCTGTAAAATCAAAGTAAGCAAGGCTATGTCAAGCCTCTTCAAGGCCGTTTCAAGCATTTTCGAGCACTAAAAAAGGGTTTTATCTCCATCTTTGGCTACTTCTTTCGAAACCCGACCACACATGTAGAATTTAGGGGCAAGTCAAGTCCAAGTTCTAGCCTAGTTGCGGGTTTGAGTCGAAATTTCGGCAGCATTTCGCTATAATAGCGATTATGCCCTAGAAAAGTGTCCTGAAAGAGCTGTCACAGATCAAAAATTCGACATGATAGTAAGTTTACCCATTACACAAGGGTTCCAAAACACCAAATTTCATCAAAAATGGACAATCCTAAGGTCATTTTCGAAGCAATTTTCAAAACAGCTGAGAAACCGTCTCATTTTTCGCCAAATGCTCAATACTTGACGAAAATTCAAAAAGAATACATGGTTGTTGTTTTGACAGGCTTTTTACTGATCTAGAATTGTCCTGCCAGGGATTTATGTATAGGGTGATCTAACTCAAACAACTTGCCTGATTGGTATAATTAAGTGCAAAATGAACTAATAAACAATGACACAAAGATTTTTGTACGTGGAAAAACCCTGGGAATAAGGGAAAAAACCACGGGCACCAAGCCAGGAGTGATTGTTACTATGATTTTAGATAGCCTGACAGAGTATTGTTATATCAGGCGTGACAGGCGAATATATAGCTTAAGAATACAAAAATATAAGTAAAAGTGAGGGTATATCTGATGATCCTTCTCATCTTCTCTTCCTTTCTATTTATAGCTGATCTCTTCCTCCTTCTTATGCCGTTTAGGGTTTCCTGGTAAATAGGGAATGTGCCCTATTTACCCGGAGGTGGTTGCCTCTTTCTTAGCCGTTGTTTTGACTGCTTCCTATATCATAGCTTTCTGGAATTGGTCTTCCTTTTTTGTAGGGAACATATATCAACGCCTATTTGTCGCTGCAGTGGGCCTGGTGCTTCTCCTTTTAGGGTCGCCGGTTATCTTTCGCTGTCTTTCATCAACTCCTGCTTGGTGCCTATCCGTGTTGAATCAATGCCTGGTTTCGGATGTCTTTTGCCTGGAAGTTGTCCTTGGTGTTGCCTGGCCTATATCAGTCAGCAGATATTTTAGGGCCCAACAATTGCCCCTTATCTCGCTTATTCCATTATTGGGTCCGGCCAGAATAAGGAGATAAAAATTTGGGCCAGGCAAGTGATTTGTGCAGGGTCTTTTTATCGGATTTAGAATTGGTGTTTGGTTCAACTTCTTGTAACGGTTATTTGTCATTAATAGGGTAAGTTCACAAAACCCTAGGAGAGTCATGATTAGTCTCTACCACTTGCTTTTCTAGCCGTTTTAGGATTTGCGGTTATAAATAGCCTTCTTTTCCCGTGATTGCTTCCACATCTCAATTTCCAAATTTCTTCTTTCCCTTTCTAAAAAATTCTCTCTTTGAAAAATTCATCTTCCGAAAAAAATAAGATATGGCTGGTGGCGGAGAAGGACAAAGATCTTCAAAAGCTCTGCTGAGGCTGAAAAAGTTCCTGTTGAAGTTGAAATGGTTTCTGCTGAGGTTGAGGGGGTCCCTGATATCATCCCTGAGGATGATGTGGTGGAGGTTGTTGCTCCTCCAGAGGTTCTGTCCATGTCTTATAAGGGGGTTGAGTATTCTCCTAATAAGGCTTTGGCGGCTTCTTTTCAAGAAGCCAATCCACTGAAACCTGCTTTTGAGCATTATATAAAGGGCAGGGGCCTTATTCCTCATGGGGCTCAGGTTTGGATTCCTGAGAACGGTCCTGTCAGGGCTAATTGGAGTAGCCCGGGTTGGTTCTGTATTTTTGAGTGGGCGTTCAGGGGTGGTGGTCAGCTTCCCCTTTCTCCTTTTATGACTGAGGTGGTTAGGGATGATAGTCATTGGTCCACATACATCGGTGTGTATGAGTCCCAATAGCTCACTAGCTCGTGTCCCTTTACCGCTAAAAGGATTACGAGTCATTTTGCCAAGTAGGCAATATTCGCATGTACCAAATGATTGATAATCAAAAGGTGTAATCACATTAGTCGAAACTAATCTTTTGATGCGATTCTCGTTTATGTGACCTAATCGACAATGCCAAATGAACGCTTCACTTGGGTCACTTGATTTGAGTTTCTTTGATTGAATGTTATAAATATCATTTGTTGGATTTGAGGTCTCTAAAATGTAAATGCCATTAATGGAAGAAGCTTGGCCAATAACCAAATCATTCCTAGAAATAGTACAACGATTGTTCTTAATGACAAAACAAAAACCGTCCATGTCTAGCATGGCGATTGAAATAATGTTTTTAGAGAGCGTAGGCACATAAAAACAATTATGCAAATACAACTCAAATCCATTTGGCAAAGCTAGAACATAAGTTCCTTTGGATTCGGCCGCTACCCGAGCTCCATTTCCAAGGCGTAGATCCACATCTCCCTTGCTAAGCCTCTCCACATCTCTTAAACCCTGTAAATGATTACAAAGGTGAGAACCACAACCGGTATCTAGTACCCATGTCGTAGTGGAAGTATAATTTATATCAATAACATAAATTTCTTTAGGAATTGTACCTTTTGGAGTAATGAGTCCTTCCCTTATATTTCGCAAATACATAGGGCAATTCCTTAGCCAATGTCCCATGCCATAGCAATAATGGCACTGATCATTAACTTGCTTGAAGTTTTGATTTTCTTTCCTCTCTTCTTGAACCTCTTGCCCTTTGAAGCAAGAACTTGATTGCTAGAGCTCCCACTAGCTTTGGCATCCTTATCTTCCAGAGATAAAGACCCTATAGATCGTATGAGATAGTCTTCCTGAGACGGACTCACACGAGGTCTAGTAGTAGTGGGTGGTTTAGAAGTGGTGATGAAATTAAGATTTCCATCCGAACGTATCCCGAAATGAAGTTCTCTAGTTGTATCGAAATTATTGTTGGAGCATACGTCGTCAAGAACATGGTGATATGACTCAATAGTTATAGGTGCGGTAGCATTTGATGGATTCATTGTAAAAACTACAAATATGGAGGAAAAGGAAATATTAACATTTGTCTTTTTGAATCATACTTGCAAATTAACAAGATATGAACATTTATATAGTGACCTCTACCCAACTATAATAAATGATTCCAAGACCCAAATTCATATCAACTTAGGCACGGGGTAGCTGATGCAACCTTCATTAATATAACTCGGTG
The DNA here is from genome assembly GCF_048544455.1 of Silene latifolia. Lineage (NCBI taxonomy): Eukaryota > Viridiplantae > Streptophyta > Magnoliopsida > Caryophyllales > Caryophyllaceae > Silene > Silene latifolia. The sequence continues at coordinate 174,361 of NW_027413180.1, read as the reverse complement.
GATTAACTTTTTAATCGATTCTACTTTTAGAACTCTTGGTCGATAAAATTACTCTAATATTTATCTATAGCCCAAAACACATCAACAAGGGCACGGGGTAGCCGATTCAACCCTTATTAATAACTTTTGTTGAGTTCAATCCAAATTTCGAATGAATGTGTCCATTATCCAAACCTACATCAACTTGGGCACGGGGTAGCCGATACATCCCTTATCAACATGAATTCGGTGGATTAACATTCATCACCCACTTCCCCTACGTAACAAGGTTTGTACCCCGGGGTAGCCGAGTGCACTCCCTCGCGAAATAGGTTTTCATGGTTTCTACTATTTGGTAAGGCTATGTCTCAATTGTTTGTTTTAGCGAGAGGTCATGTCAATTTATTATCTATCACGTTTTAAGTGAACTAAAGCGGTGAACTACGATAATTATAATTGACACGGTCGATAAACTCGATAAAATAAGGATGCATGTTTTAGTTATGGCGATTTAGCGATGCATGTGACATAAAATAAAATGCAAGCATAAAGATAAAAATCCTAGTATGGCCTTTCCTAAAATAGAAAAACTATTTAACTATTACATATTCGGAAATCAACTCCATTGGTCCCTTGAACTTCGGTTGTGGCACGCATCTCGAGGTAACACCGTCTTTATGTATCGCCATTCTTGAAGAAATCCGTATAGAGGAACTCCGGAATGAATAAAATTACATAATAAATTACATAATTTCCTATTATACAATTGTAACTAAAATAAAATAAATCTATTAAATTACAAAACGGTGATACGAGATCACAATAAAAATACAACCGAATCGATATTCCCATACATTTCGGGAAATACCAATTAAAAATCTAAGGCCATACTAAGTAAAATTACATAATTCAAAATTACATAAATTAAAATTATGACAATCATAAAGAAAAATGCAGCATTATAATATGTATGAACATGCTCAATTTTTATGCTAAATCGCCTTTTAATTAGCCAATATCGTATATTACTCGGTTTTTACGGATTTGCGTGATTTCAACATTTTATAATCACAAAAATACATAAACTCATATTTATGCATAAGTTAATTACCCTAACCTCTTAGGACTCAAAATTTAGTCTTCACTAATAATTTGACCATAATTAACCTTTATTTACAAAATTGTTCATAAATGGACCAAAAATTACAAAATAAGCTATTAAACTTCAAATAAATCCAAAAATTCCAAATAAATTCAAAATTTGAAATTTAAACTCATGAACATTCTGGAAAAATTCCATGATACTCATAATGTTCAAAATCTTTAGGTTAAAAATTTCGAAAATTTACCGGAAAAACAATGTTGCGGTTTATCGATTTATAATAAAATAATCATAAAAACATGGAAAAATTATTTTCATTAACTTTTCAATTTTAGATCTGAAAAATATAATAAAATGCAACATTAGACGTTTTTCCTAAGTCATAGATTATGTTTTATTAATTTTCACTAATAATGTCACTATTTATGCTATTTTTCTTCAAAAATTCATAAATCATGCAAAAAGACTTCTTTATAGCCAATTATTTTACACACATCTTGTAAAATGGCATGTGACAACATATTAATTTTCTATGACCAGATTCGAAATTTAACTCATATTAACCTATTTTTCACTTAAATCCGAATTTAATAATGAAAAATTCATTTTTCGAGCATAATAAGTCCAAAAATTATGAAAATTTACAGGTTATCTCAAAATAATATATGTGACAACATATCCAAAAACCAAGTGAAAATTCGAAGTATAGCTATTTTTAGACCAAAAATGACATTTTTACTCATAAAATCACATTTAAATGCCATTATTGTAAATTATGAACAATAAAAATCCGAAAAATTAACCAAAATATCCTAAAACACTTTAGGACCAGAAATATTAACATGCATGTAATAATTTCGTGATATATCATAATAACACAAATTTTACAAGTTTTATTTGTTATTCATATAACTCGGAAAAACTTTTAACCAATTTGCATGCAAACAACCGTGGCTCTTGATACCGATTGAAGGAAATGTAGATTCATATACATATTAACATACTCATATATGTCTAAAATAATTTGTCATAAAATTAAAACGGATTTTATGCATGCAAACAATAATATAAAAGAAGAGAAATAATGTCCTTACATTGTTGATTTCGGATTTAAGGGCACAAAAGAGATCACCTTTCTCTTTTGATCTTGAGCTTTTCCTTATGGATGAACAAGATCTAAGTATAAGATCTCTCCCTAAGCTTTATACCCAAGGCTTCTCTTAATTTAATTAATATTACAAATACTAGTATAATATTAATCAAGGTAGAAAATTGAACCAAAACTTTTATAAAACACTTATATGTTTCGGTTTTTAAGAGAGAAGAAGAGAGGATTTTTCTTCTCACTAGAACTTGTATTTGGATGAGTGAATAGGAATGAATAATAATACACTACATTTAGTATATTATTAGGTAAAATTATAGAGAAAACAATGATCATTTTTCTTCCCCAAAACCGTGTAAGAGGAGCCTTTAGGGTGAGCCAATGCATGCAAGTGTTGTTCTTTACAATACATAATAGGCTTGCATGGCTAGGAAATAAGGTAATCATTGTGTTTACCATTATCTTAATCAAACACAATATTAGCCTATTTCTTCCCTAATTTCGCACAATGGATAATATAGAGTCCCTATTATTTTTGTCAATTTGTCAATATGTCACATGTCATATGTGACATAAATTTGTTATGTAATTTTTAACATATTAAAAATCAACGTATTAATAAAATACGTCACATACAAATATCGACTTAGTAATATCATAATTACTTGTACCAAAAATTTTACCAATTTATAAATCACAACTGATTGTATTTATAACAATTCATTCAATTTAATTGTTACTTTAAACAATTATTTCATCCGAGTAATGATACAATTCAATTACTCGATCAGTATCTTATTTAATCACATTTCAATATGATACGTAAATTTTACTTCCAAAATCGTCCGTCAATTTTCAAGTAATTTAATTAACTCGTAACGTTATACGATTAATTAAATAATCAATTAAGAGTGTTGCCCTATAGGTATGACCTAGGGGTCAACTGATCACCACCGTCACACACGACAAAGTAATGTCAAACTCTAGTCACCAATCATTACCGATATATGTTGACCGGTTGACATAACAAAATTACTTCCCAATTGTATTCTTTAAAATGAGATTTAATAATGATATTTAAATCATGTGATCGCACTATTGTTGAGGACACATTTCCCAACAATTGCATCGTAGAAGTCACTGTCCAGGGGTAGCCCTTACCTGAAAGCTTCAACGGCTGTTCCAACATCACATCTGGGATTGAAACCTTTTCTTTGTTGAATCTTGTCATGTAGGATCTGATGGATTCTCTAGGCTTTTGTTTAACCCCGTACAGTCACTGGATCTCTTTTCTAGTTCCTGCTTTGCAAACCGATGATTGAAAGAGTTGACCAGTCAAAGAAAGGACTTGATGCTTCCATTTGGCAGTTTATGTACCATTGCGGCGGTCCGTTCGAGTTGTTCCAAATCCCTTACACATGCGGACTTGACGTAGTTCATCGGGAATTGATGCTTTGCCAAAGATCCTTTGCTTGTAATAGGCAACATGGTTTTGTGGATCTGTGGTTCCATCATAGATAATCATTGAGGGAATCACAAATTTCTTTGGCAGGTCTATTTTTGCTATTTCATCCACAAAGGGTGAATCAGCATAGCTCTCTGGATTTGCTTCTTCAATTGGGGTAGGAACTCCTGGAATCTTTTCAAATCTCTCGTGAAGTTTTTGGATTTCTTGGAGCATAGCCATCATAATGGCCGTGTTAGTCTGATCTAATGAGGTCTCTTCATTTTGGAGTTCTCCTGAGTCCGTTCCTTCTCCTGCTTTGGATTTTGATGGAGTAGGAGTACCAATATTGGAGAAATCAATGTTCCTTATGATTGAGGAGAATGGTGTGCCAGGCTGGACTTTCAACTTTGATCCTGAAGCTTTTTCTCCCAGCTGTATTTTTAGGCTGGATTCTGATTCTTTCAATTTTGCCACTTCTGCTTCAGCCTGGATCATTTTTTGTTTCAGTTGTTCCATCTCCAACAATCTGTTGTTTGGCAAAAAGCCTAATTGTTGCTCAACGCTATCTCCTGCCATCTTTTCTTAGTTTTTTGTGGTATTTGGTTATGGGCTTTGATTATTTTTGAGTTAGATGCCCCACGGTGGGCGCCAATTGTTTTGACAGGCTTTTTACTGATCTAGAATTGTCCTGCCAGGGATTTATGTATAGGGTGATCTAACTCAAACAACTTGCCTGATTGGTATAATTAAGTGCAAAATGAACTAATAAACAATGACACAAAGATTTTTGTACGTGGAAAAACCCTGGGAATAAGGGAAAAAACCACGGGCACCAAGCCAGGAGTGATTGTTACTATGATTTTAGATAGCCTGACAGAGTATTGTTATATCAGGCGTGACAGGCGAATATATAGCTTAAGAATACAAAAATATAAGTAAAAGTGAGGGTATATCTGATGATCCTTCTCATCTTCTCTTCCTTTCTATTTATAGCTGATCTCTTCCTCCTTCTTATGCCGTTTAGGGTTTCCCCGGTAAATAGGAATGTGCCCTATTTACCCGGAGGTGGTTGCCTCTTTCTTAGCCGTTGTTTTGACTGCTTCCTATATCATAGCTTTCTGGAATTGGTCTTCCTTTTTTGTAGGGAACATATATCAACTGCCTATTTGTCGCCTGCAGTGGCCTGGTGCTTCTCCTTTTTAGGCTGCTGGTTATCTTTCGCCTGTCTTTCATCAACTCCTGCTTGGTGCCTATCCGTGTTGAATCAATGCCTGGTTTCAGATGTCTTTTGCCTGGAAGTTGTCCTTGGCTGTTGCCTGGCCTATATCAGGTCAGGCAGGATATTTTAGGGCCCAACAGTTGTGTTCCTAAAATTGCCAATTATCCATTTCTAATGTCAATTTCATCAAACAAATCTGTTTGAGGCAAAAGCCCCAATTTTTTCGACATTAAAGAGAGGGAACCCTAATATTTTCGGCCCTAATTCAATCAAAAACGCAATTTAAAAGCAAGAATGGGATACATACCTCGATTAGTCATGATTTATGGCACGAATTGATCAAGTTTTGACGAGTATTGGTTGGAATTTGAGAGGATTTGAAAAGAAATTGTGTTTTGTTATTGCGAAATAAACCTACGGTTTATCGGGTTTTTACCCAAACAGAGACAAGCCCAAGAAAAGACGCAGCATCTGCTGCGCCCTTTCCAAATGCCGCAGCTCTTGCTGCGCCTGTTCCCTAGTGTCCTTCCAGCTCAAATTTTGAAAGTTCGTTATAAGTTTGTTATTTGTGGGCCCAAGTTTTGTGCGCCTCTTCTCCAACATCCAAGCTATATGTTATATTTGGTTCTTTTGGGCGTTCCTTTCGTCCAGACCCGTATTTTTCTAGACGGACTGCAAACCGTCACGGAAATTTGTTTCCCAGCAAGGATCCTTTGAACACAGTTCACGAACTCTTCAGTTATTATCAGGATTTCGCTTGCAACAACCGAGCGGATTTCCACGGTCCTCAGGACGCGCCACTATCATTCAAGCCTCTTTATTTTCTTCGACGATGTTAAGACACACCTTTGTCAATACATTTATATCTTCAGCGAGAGTTCATGATAGCCGATGTACTTCTCGAGAAGCGGAGTTTAGTTTGGAAGCAGACACAGGCAGATCTCCCAGGAATGGCTCAATCCGGACAGAGTCATCCATATTTCCCCCAGCGATATTTTGCAGTGTTGCTACCAAGACATTATATATTTTCCCAACGAGAGTTTGCTTGAGAACAGAGACAGGCAGATTCCCACAGTCAACATCTATATTTTCCCAGCGAGAGTTGCTTGAGGACAGAGACAAACAGATTCTCCAGGTATGATTTCTTCTTATGGCTGGCGAGATTCCTTACGTAGTCTAATGGACTTTAAAAGACCCTCTCCGATATTCGACAGACTCTAAAATGTTCCCGACGACAGGTCCTTGGCTTAGACGCCTTGAGCTGCCTGGCGTCGCCATAGTCGTCAAGTTATAATCTTTGATTGACCTGATGGCTATACTTTGACTTTCGCCTTGTCCAAGCCTCAGTCAAAGTGGGGGCTCTATAGATACCTCATTTCTACACCTTCTGCCAACCACCCACTGATGATTGGGCCGCATGTTTGGTACACGGAACGATTCATGACAGTCCATAAGTTTATCGTTAAGTGATATCTCAAACACTTGTGTCTACCCCTTGGTCGTCATCTACGTACCGATACGGTCGTTTTGACAGTAATTAGAGTTCATTTGGAGTCCGGGTCAAAAAACCGCTTCATTTTCTAAGAAACCGTTTAAAATATCGAGTCAGAATGCTCTAGAATATTCCGGATATTTATTCCATAATTTAATTTTATATCTTTTGGCAAAATATATCTCATATATCATATTTTAAGGAATAAGGAAGTAGAGATCTACCGCAATTCCATAAAAGAAACGCGGAAATCTTTCATCCGCAGGAGGAAACCTCTGGGAAATGACGCAGCAGGTGCTGCGCCTCTTGGAAGGACCGCAGCAGCTGCAGCGCCTCTTCTCCAGCTCGTTTCTGCCTATTACGGAATATTTCCGTTATTTCTTTCCAAAGTTTGTGTCATTCCAAAACTCTTTCACATTTTTTGGTATAAATAGAGACCTCCGGTCTCCATATTTTTCACGCGAGTGTCCGCCCTTCTCTTCTCCCTTTGCATTCTAGACTTTGGTCTAAGATTTCGACGCCTACGTGCTTGATCAATCGACCACGTAAGTTCAGATCATTCTGAGTTCCAGTCACGTTGCATGACCGACAAATTTGACCACTACACATCAATCAATTAATCTAAATCCTCTAACGAGAGCACTTTCTACATACATTCGAGTCGAGCAATCACTAACGTTAACTTAGTCAATCTCGTTTCGTCAATCATGTAAGTCTGAGGGTGTAAATCCCATCTTTTTTATTGTATTTTATTTTTGTACTCACTATTGTAAGGTTTACGTCAAAAGTACATTTAAAACCGACTTAAAAAACCTTTATTTCAAATCATTTTTTTACTGAACAAATTGTTACGGACGTCGAGAAGAAACGCAACAGCAGTAGCGCCTCTTTGAAGGGTCGCAGCATCTGATGCACCTCTTCGAAGGGTCGCAGCATCCGATGCGCCTCTTCTAGAGGCTGCCGCTGCTTCTGCTCTTCTTCTTCTTCCTCAGGTTTCCGTGGTTTTGTTCCTTTTGTCTTATTTTCCTACTTTCTTTCATTCCTTTGTACATAAACCATATTTTAATGTTCTCCTTTTAATTATCACGTTTTATTTCGATTTAAATCCCTTATAATTCGATATTTGTGATTTTTCGTCATTAAATCAAAATCGGATTTTAGAGGCTCGATTTGTTTATATCAAGTTTCTGAGATTTGTTCTTTGGTATATATTTCCATTGTTTATTTTAAGTTTATCAAATTCTTTCAAAGTTCGTTTCGACGTTGTAAATATTTGTAACTCGTTTTAAATCGTTTTAACCCGTTTTAATTCGTTTTAATTCGTGTTTATCACTTTTATGACGATGTCAGATGTATAAACCTGCTAAAACACTTTCAGTTGAGTCTAAGTATCGATAATCAATCGTAAAATCTACCAATGAATATTAACAACCTGCGGTTCTGACTTCACAACCAGAGCTCAACTCAAGAACAGACGCAGGAATAGTTGCGCCTCTTCCAAAGGACGCAGCGGATGCTGCGCCTGTTCTGAGATGATCTCTGTCTCTGAACTTCTTTTCTCGCTTTGACATAGTCTTTAATTCCATAGTTAATTAACTAATAACCGTAATATCACCCTTAATTTCTACCCTTTTATTAATTTAATTTCTACCCTTTTATTTCTTCCTTTTTATCTTCAAAATTCCGTTTTAAGTGTATTTTTGACGTAAATCAATTAAACCTTTTTAATTCATTTGTAATTTCAATTATCGTAATTTATTTATCGCATTGTTTGTGTATGATTTATTTCACTTGTTTTTCACATGTAATCAACTTTAAATCCCGACTTTGACATTAATAGTTGCTAAATTATTTGCTCGCCGATACAGTTTAATTCACATGTTAGGATTAATTTGTGGATGTTACATTGCATGCATATAATCGACGACATATCAAATATGAACGATTTCCCTAATCATTAGTAGAGGCCGCTATCAAGGCGGGCGGGATTAGGTGTTCGATTAAAGAGCTTCCTACTACGTACCCTCACCCCTTACTCTTGATCTATGTGAACATCTGTGGTCATTGGCATCCACGAGAGTCATTCTATACATTAAATGCTAAGGGTAACGAGTTCTTAGTGTTCATGTCACTACTTTGTGTCTTGACATGGCACGAGTATTCGAACGGTTCCAATTTCCCATAAAAATTGGTGGCGACTCCACAAATGCAGGCTTATTCAACCTTTCACCGGTTTCAATGCCTCACCAATCAGTAACGGCCCATGACACGCTTTGGCTATCCAAGGTTACGTGGGAGAAGTGTCGCCGCCTTAAGCACCACAACGCGCGGGTGCGTGTGGCGCGGGTGGCCCATGTCCACACGTAGGGGTGGTTGTTTGGTATCGGTTCATTCATGTTATAGTCATGTTGCATACTCTCACACTTTGAGTCGTGTCACACTTTATATTTATTGAAACTGACATTTGTGTGTCTGTGTAATTGTCACCTATTTCTGGGGTGGCCTGTGTCGATCCATATGATATTTCCGATCATATAGGGAGCAGGTTGAGTACAGGTTTGCTTGTTGACGTGATCCGGATTTGAGCCGCGCCTTGGATTCGGAGTCGAGTAGTGGAGCATGGATGACATAGTCATGGACGAGTTGTATTTCATTTATTCATTTGTTAACGTTCATGTAATCACTAACTTTTTATTTATTTAAAGAAGTTTCTTAATTGTAATTCCGATTTCACTGCCTTGGGAAACCGAGATGGTAACATTTCCTAATTACCATGGTCGGGTAAGAAGGGGTGTTACATTCATAGTCCGCCCTAACCCGGAAATAGGGACCGCCTGAAGCTAATCAAAAGTGTGGGAGCCATGCCGAGACTTCCACAAACTACCCGACGAGAAGTCAAAGAGAACTCGATTCTGCAGAGCATCAACCTTCGTGAAATATATGTCCGCAATTTTTTCATAAGTTTTGGGGCAGCGATCTCACTCCGGTTACTCAAAAGGCCAAAACATGTAGTCTCAATAAAGAATCTCACGACACTATCAAAGGTAGGTCCAGGCGCCAGAATACCAGAAGGGCAGAGAAGCTTAGCCTGCAAACTAGCAGACTGCAAATGGGAAGCAAGGAAGGCATAATGAAGAACATCCCCAGCAGCATAGACTGTGACACCCCCACATACCAAGGTGCCTTACCAGAACCACCCTAGCATGAGAGACCGTCACCATCTCGGTTGCCCGAGGTTTGTATATCAAAGTTACCAATCCAAAACACAATTATTAAAGTATAAATAATTTAATGGTTACATGTTCCAAAATCCAAAAACCAAAGTAATTGTTACTAATGTTCAACAACTAAAACTGAAAGTAAATCTCTTGACACCGGAAGCTAGACTCGAGTGATGACTTCCCATGACGGCCCCATAGCTAGTGAACATCATTACCTGTCATAATCTGCTCACCATCCCCGAATGGATCACCACAGATTTTATAAAACAACAACAGGGTCAGTTACTGTATAATCAAAATAAGACAAGTAAAAAAGACAAAATGCTGATCATCATCCACCTCCAACTCCGAACCATATCACGTAACTGACTACACACTAAAGTGTGTAGGCCTGTCAGATTACCCATCGCAACAGATAATCCTCACCGCTAATGGGGGACCGCGGCCAATCCCCACCTAAGCCCCGCTCATCAACGAGCGATAACCATGTTCATTAATGTGCACATCCCCTTTTGTGGCGGGTTCCACAGAGGGCGAAACTAGGCCGTGAAGCCACTCCCGCAAGTGACTCCACTCAGTCGAGGACGCACCTCGCGAACATCATCATCAACCAACACAACACCAACTCCAACTCCAACACACCAACAACGATCAACAGATAATCACAGTACAACAATTACCACAAAATCTTATAACAATTAAACAGTAAACCGAGTAGGGAAACCCTACCTTTTCGCAATCCAAGCACACACAAGCAATCAATTATGATCCTTCACATATCCATCACCTACATAACATAATTATGTATAATTACCACCTACTCAATCAATTAATCATGCACATAACCTAGACTCATCATAACTTAATAGGAATATCAACTTAAAGAACAAACACGACTTTTTCTGATTTTCCAGTACATGACAGACTCGGTATAAAATGCATACCTAATTCCATAAAAATCGAATCGCTGCAAGGCCAATTGGATTGGAACCCCATGAGTCTTAGCTACAAATCTTATCTAACGTATGTTTCTCAAATTCCAAACTTATCAAGGGATTTCAGACTGATTTCCAAAAGCTGACAGAATCCGTCCCATTAAAAGTATTGACTCATAAAACGAGTTTAAAACATTATTTTTCGGTAATTCCAACTCCTATTGTCATCTAGACTCTACAAAGATGATGTATGAAAAATCCCCAAAACTGAATCGACAAATAAATTAGGGTTTCAAATAATTTTACACAACCAAATCAGATTCGCGGACTTTTCAGCGACATGTTCATAAATAAATCACCTAGGACAAACCATAAAGAATCTGACTATGAAATTTGATATTCATAAACTAGACTTCAAATAAACAGGACTCTCTTTTCAAACTTTTCGAATATGAAGAATTTAAAACAGCATAAACAATTGAATGAAATCGACTTACAAACAGGGGAATCGAATTAGGTTGAAAAAGGTGAGAAATCTTCAATCAAATGAAAGGCTCATTCATCTCTTCTTTCTCTGCCTCTCTCTATGTTTAGAAATGAGTTTTAGAAAAGCTAAAATGATTTTAGAAATAACTTAAGAGTTATAAACAAAACCCTTGGTCAAAACATAATGAAAACCGTCACACTCGCTGAACCGGATTACTCGGTCAAGTGCACTCGGCCGAGTAACACACACTCGACCGAGTACTCCAACTAAAATACGGAGTATTACAGTCTTCTCTCCTTAAAAAGAACTTCGTCGCCGAAGTTCGCACCAACTACAACCAACGGCACCTAACATCACATATAATTAGCACAATATAACTCATACCCATAATATAACTCATATGCATAACTAGTAAAATCTATGCTAACTCATATAAACTTGAGTAAACTCAGGTTGTCACATTTCATCCCCCCTAAAAAGAAGGTTACGTCCCCGTGACCTAACTAATATAAAACCACACAAGCCACGCGATATCACGGTCCTTCCTCACAAATACAATTCATAATAAAACATATAAACAACATATGCAACTATACAATTCTAAATAAAACATATAAACAACATATGCAACTATAGTTCGACCACACACGGAAGCTATCATTCAATATATTAAACATGTTACCGCATTGTTTGAAGTAGTAACTACTAATGGAAATCCAAATAACCACATAGAAAAACATAGTATCACATTACATCTCCCTAAAAACAAACTTTGTCCCAAAGTTTCTTATTCATCCCATATACCTACAGACCCCGGGGTTTCGTGATGCAGCACCAACATCTTTAACGATATGACAAACCACAATCCACCACATAAGGTACATATTTGTGCTCATTTGTCATATTTAACTCGTTCCTAGGAGATTGTAAATCATCAAATCATGTCACATTTCAGTAACAACTCGTAAAGCCCTAGTACAGACCAAAGCTCACTTAGCCAACTAATACCAAAAGGACGAGACCCACCACTATAAATAACTTCCACTCATATATAACTAGATACTAGACAACCAGCACCACGTGACGTATTATAAACTAATAACCTCATCTCAAAATCTCATGTCATACACAGCGTCAAGCCCCTGGAGACCATCATAATTCGCCAATCGTTGTCGACCATATGTACGAGTGCTATACATATACACTACTACAAATCCAGGCAACTACAACGCCCCTTTAACAACGATTATTCACGAAAATCACAATAGACGTTGTAGAATGTATGGCGCGAATTTTACTAAAATCAATTACAACGGGTATGGTTATAAAAACCGTTGTTATTCGTTTTAACAACGGGTCACACATGAACAACCGTTGTTAATAATTTGGCGCAAAATTGGCGCAAAGTTAGTGAAAAGTAATCACAACGGTTATTTTTGAAACCCGTTGTTAAAACTTATTTAACAACGGGTTTTTTTTACAACCGTTGTTAAAACATATTTCACAACGGTTGTTGTTTAATAACCGTTGTCAATACCTTCCATACTCTAAACCACACAAACACAAGTCTCTGCAGACCACAAAACACAAACCTTAATACATACACAAACACAAACCAAAGCCAAACCAAACACAAACACAAAACACACACTTTCTCATCGTCTCTTTCTCTCTTTCTCATCGCCGCTTTATCTTCTCGCCGTCACATCGTTGATTTCATCGTCTCTTTACGTACGTTCTGTAATTATCGTTTTGTTTCATCGTCATTATTATTTTATTTTTCTAATTATTTCATTTCCATGTATGTGTTTTTATCGACCATTAGGTTCCGTTCAGCATCTGCTAATTATTTCATTTCCATCTTCTTTGGCGTCCTTCAGTACGGATCGAGCATAGTAAGAGTCTTAAGGATGATATCATTCATTTTGTTGGAGTTTGGAGTTTGTTTTGAAAGATTAAGGAGAGGGTTAATTTATTTGGAGTTTGTTTTAGCAGTTAGGGTTTGGAGAATATATTGAGATAATGGAAATGCATGTTAGTTGAGATAATGCAATGTATTTATACTAAGCAATGTGTGGGTTGAGTTGTTTTTTAATTAATATATATGTTAGGAAGTTGTGCCATAATCAGCATCATCATATCTCTCAATACTCGCTTCAAATCTTATTGGACAAGAATGGCGTAAATAATCTGGATCTTGATGATGACTGATCTATGGAGTTGAAAAAATGGAAGCAAATCAAACAAGCATAACTCAACACTTTCAAAATGATCATTTAATTTAATTTTAAACCAAATACATTACAGCAATTATCAGAAATCAAAAGATGTATAATAAGTTTTAACAACCCCGGTTAAGCGTAAAAAGCGCTTCTCAACCTGCCACCAATCACGCCACTCTGGTATACCGCTAACTTCCGGGTCATTGGCTTAATATTTTGCAATAACAGATTGAATATATGCAAGGACACGACTTGCATGTGGAGATAAGGTTGGAAGAGTACAACTCAACATATCTCTCTCGCGCACCAAGTTGCGAGTAAACAGTCGACGAGGGTATGAAGATGATGATGATGATGAGGCTTTGTTGACAAGCCGATCGCTTCACGCCTCTTAATCCAATAATTCCGTTGATGTTCAAGGGATGCTTTGATTAATGGGTGTTGATCGGCGGAAGCCCTAGAGAACCTTCCCATCATCTTCAATCGTTTGTGTAAGCCATTCTTCGTTGTTGATAAAATTAGGGTTCATTGCCATGTTGTTTCAATTAATGAATGTTAGATACTAAAGGATGCTTTAATATTTATAGCTAGTCACATTTATAAGGTTTTCAAAACCATTGGTAATTAATTTAAGGGATATTCTGCATGCATCGGAATTCTAACGGGCCGTAATTATACATGCATCTAGTAATATTTAATTTAATTTTTTTTTTATTTTTTAAGAACAAACAACAACGGTTATTTACAAACAACCCGTTGTCTTTAGTTATAACAACAGTTTTGTATATTACAACCCGTTGTTATAACTTTCCCCCCAAAATTGAGTCACACTTTCCACAACGGGTTTTTATACTTAAAACCGTTGTTAATATTTTTAACAACGGTTGCCTTAAGAAAACCAACCGTTGTTAAAACCTTTTACAACGGACGCTTTAACAACGTCCGCTTTTTTATATAACAACGGTTTTTAACCGTTGTTATAGCCTGTATCTGTAGTAGTGATACTAACAACTTACTAAGTATGTTATCGACAATATAAAAATAAAATCACTGTTTATGCACATATACTCGAACAGTAAACATATACAATAACACAACCTTTAATTACATATCAATGTTATTACTAGTTCAAATAACCAAACATGCTTGACTTATTATGTTACTAATCATGCTTCCCGACAGAGTTACCAATTTCATCGCAATTATCAAAAATGCACAAGGGATGTAAACAACAAAAGCCATCTTATCGTTACTCATGCTCATTACTATCATTAAGCTGTACATACATAGTATAAGTTGCTAATTCTCGCTATGACGCACAAATTTGTATCCACATTAGTATTACTTGGCAAATAAATTAAAATATGCACATGAATCAATTATACATGTATAACCCGTAATTCCACATCATGCTCAAACTCGGTACCCACACATGTTCGAATCATTACTACGTACGCACTTGTTTACAAGCACAGTACATACTAGGACAATCATCATTTGCATCGTGATTAATAACATGTTCCATGTCAACTAATGTGGATCATAAAAATTTTTTAAAAAAATGTGCACACTTCAACACCAATATATTACCATCAATTAACTATCATTTAGCTGCTCACGTCATCACACAAGCCATCTATTGCACCGTCAACCATATTGACATCATATCACTAGACATGCTAGACTAATTTCATGCAAATAAATCACTTAATACTTTCGTTTCAACATATTAGCTTCTTATTTGTATATCTACCCCAGTTTACATGATAATTAATAGCATCATTAACTCATCGTACATTATTGATGGACTATTATACGACTTACCTTATCCTACAACGATTCATTCAACACATATTATGTTCTATCCCATATTCATGCCGATAATATACTCAACCACCATGTAATATATTTGACTCAATCAGACTCGTTAGCTTAGGTAACCACAATTTACTTACACATAATCACACTTGTTACTATTTATAATATGTGTAACAATCAATCCACCTAATCAACCTAGCTATCATTCATGATCATGCTATTTGCAGACATCGTCATGTAATAAGTGGCATATAAGACACGACACCCCCAATCTTTCAATGTCATCACTTATTCCACATAGGCTTATAGGTTAAGCTACTTCTCATGTCACCTAAATATGTCGCCAAAACATAGAAACTAAGACTTCGAAATTCATAGTATAACCTTTATTATAAACTTGTCATCAAACACATATTCAGAGGCACTATAAAGCATGCTATAACTTTCAGAATCACCAATAAATAACAATTTAACGAATACATAAGTTTTTATACTTTTTAGAAAATACAGGGAGTCACATAAGGTGGAGAGTTTAAATTAGGTCCAAAGCACAAATAATCAATTTATAAGGATTTTCCCAAACCGATGGGTCAAAACAGATTGTTATCAGCAATTTGTCGCGTTTCAAGGTGAACTTGCAAAAATCATAATTCATTAATGACACATCCATATCAAGTGAGGTTTATCAATTTGTACGAGTCTACTAATTAGGAGTGTTGGAATCACTCAAAAATCATATATACATATAAAATGGCAAATTTTACAAATTGGTTGGTCGAAATTAGCACTGTGCAAGAACATTTTGACCACTGCTCACTAAAATATTTGTTTTTCTTAATCCTTAACTCGTATAGGCATGAAACCAGCGGCAAATGAAAGCTAACGCGCAATACTAACACATATAAAAATTTAGTTAACATATCTTAACCACGTATAAAATAGCAGCCAAAACAATTAAGAGGCAGAATCTGAGAAATAACCCATCTTTCAGTCTTTATTCTTTGCAATCCTTTATGCTACTGTACTTGTCTTCCCCAGGTATTTGACCAAACATTTATCAAACACAAAGTAACAAACATAACATCACGTATTACAATTAGTCATGAGATTCGGTCACATAAAATAAACTCGGTCGAGTATGAACGTCACTCGGTCGAGTATGCCTCACTCGGTCGAGTATACCTATTACTCGGCCGAGTGATCACAACCAGTAGCTGCTGCTACGTATACATCAACCAACACTCGGTCGAGTACCCGCCTTGCTCGGCCGAGTCATGCCAAAAACGAGCTGTAACTATCGTAAACATACTTAAACATGCTTTTCTATCAAGATATATACATATGTACCACTACCCTTTTGAAAGTCACATAGTAAACACTTAACATGCTCAACATATTTCATGCTCAAGATCTAACATAGACAAATTCTCAATGCACCTTTCAAATACTACCACGTTCCACTTCTTTCATCATTTCATCCAACCATTTCACAAGATTCAAGTTACAAGTATTACACACACATGACTCGACATACAACAGTTCCAAAGACTCCCCCATGTGACCGGTTAGAGATCGTAAGGGCCTCAATGCGACTTCGGGACGTCTCCCAAGCCTTTGAGGTAGCTCCAAACAACTCTCCCCGGGCTCATTTTATTTTGACTCCCTATGTTCATTGGTTTTAGGTTCCAGAATCGTCGCTATGATACCACTTTATGACACCCCCACATACCAAGGTGCCTTACCAGAACCACCCTAGCATGAGACACCGTCACCTTCTCGGTTGCCCGAGGTTTGTATATCAAAGTTACCAATCCAAAACACAATTATTAAAGTATAAATAATTTAATGGTTACATGTTCCAAAATCCAAAAACCAAAGTAATTGTTACTAATGTTCAACAACTAAAACTGAATGCTAAATCTCTTAACAGAGAAGCTAGACTCTAGTGATGACTCCCATGACCCCATATAGCTAGTGAACATCATTACCTGTCACAATCTGCTCACCATCCCCGAATGGATCACCACATATTTTATAAAACAACAACGGGGTCAGTTACTGTATAATAAAAATAAGACAAGTACAAAAGACAAACTGCTAATCATCATCCACCTCCAACTCCCAACCATATCACGTAACTAACTACACACTAAAGTGTGTAGCCCTGCCACATTACCCATCGCAATAGATAATCCTCACCGCTAATGGGGGACCGCAGCCAATCTCCACCTAAGCCCCGCTCATCAACGAGCGATAACCCTGTTCATTAATGTGCACATCCCCTTCTGTGGCGGGTTCCACAGAGGGCAAAACTAGGCCGTGAAGCCACTCCCGCAAGTGACTCCACTCAGCCGAGGACGCACCTCGCGAACATCATCATCAACCAACACAACACCAACACCAACTCCAACACACCAACAACGATCAGCAGATAATCACAGTACAACAATTACCACAAAATCTTATAACAATTAAACAGTAAACCGAGTAGGGAAACCCTACCTTTTCGCAATCCAAGCACACACAAGCAATCAATTATGATCCTTCACATATCCATCACGTACATAACATAATTATGTATAATTACCACCTACTCAATCAATTAATCATGCATATAACCTAGACTCATCATTACTTAATAGAAATATAAACTTAAAGAACAAACACGATTTTTCCTGATTTTCCAGTACATGACAGACTCGGTATAAAATGCATAACTAATTCCAGAAAAATCGAATCGATTCAAGGCCAATTGTATTGGAACCCCATGAGGCTTAGCTACAAATCTTATCCAACGTATTTTTCTCAAATTCCAAACTTAACAAGGGATTTCAGACTGATTTCCAAAAGGTGACAGAATCCGTCCCATAAAAAGTATTGATCCATAAAACGCGTTTAAAACATCATTTTTCGGTAATTCCAAATTCTATTGTCATCTAGACTCTACAAAGATGATGTATGAAAAAGCCCCAAAATTGAATCGATAAATAAGTTAGGGTTTCAAATAATTTTCCATAACCAAATCAGATTCGCGGACTTTTCAGCGACATGTTAATAAATAAATCACCTAGCACAAACCATAAAGAATCTGACTATGAAATTTGATATGCATAAACTAGACGTCAAATAAAAAGGACTCTCTTTTCAAACTTTTCGAAGACGAAGACTTTAAAACATCATAAACAATTGAATGAAATCGACTTACAAACAGGGGAATCGAATTAGGTTGAAAAATGTGAGAAATCTTCAATCAAGTGAAAGGCTCGTCCATCACTTCTTTCTCTCCCTCTCTCTATGTTTAAAAATGAGTTTTAGAAAAGATAAAATGATTTTAAAAATAACTTAAGAGTTATAAATAAAACCCTTGGTCAAAACATAATGAAAACCGCCACACTCACTGAACCGGTTTACTCGGTCAAGTGCACTTGGCCGAGTAACACACACTCGACCGAGTACCAACCAAGTACTCGACCAAGTACTCCAACTAAAATACGGAGTATTACATAGACACCAAGCCCCTCAAAATGAAAGGGGAAGGTAGCAAGGCGCCACTGCTAGTCTCCAAAACCAGGCCCAGACACAGTTACAATGCGTTCCAGGCTAGAACAGAGTGCCACATAAAAAGGAAGTTGGGTCGTCTGGAAAATCTGGGGAGAGCAAGTACGTAAAACAAAATAGAGTTTCGAAATACCAAAGGCAAGCATGGAGCAAAAGCACTCCGACTATGGATCATCAATCGGGCAACAATCAATAAGCTCTATGGTCCTGGTCACACGTTTCAACACAAGCTCATTTGTTGAAAATAGGGCACACACCAACAGGACCACCAAGAACTTTGACACCCCGCAACGGCCTGGAAATATCAGGTGGGAAAGGACCGGGATGCCGACTCCTAGGGTCTTCCATAGGCCAAAAAACCTCGGTTTTACCCACATTAAGATGAAGACCCAAGCAAGGCCCATCCTCCATGATCAGCTCCAAAACCTGTAGACATAAGTCAAAAGAGTCCTTGATCTTACACACCAAAGGGTGTAACACCAAAGCGAAAAGTAATGGACCCAAAGAATCACTCTGATGGACCCCCTGACAAGACCATAAGGAGTGCTCCCCATAAAAACAACCTAGTTGGACTAGAATAATAAAACTCCACTGACTGGGAGAGAAATGGGCAGCGAAGACTCACGTAACATGACATCACGGTCAACCAAGTTGAAGGCATTCTTAAAATCAACCAACAACATTGAAAGCCCAACTTCGCCACCATGAGCCCCAACTAACCGGTACAAGGCATGAAGAATAGCCTCTCCACCACCGGAAGCCCCAACCCCAAACTGAAGTCTCTCAAAATAATCACATAAAGATGGTCCAATCATGACAGCTCCGACCTTAGATACAAGAAGACTCCAAACAGTGTCCACGGCAATAGGACGAATACCACCGCCTGGTTTAACAAGCGGGGTGAGCGAAGCACTGGCAATGTACTCACCCAAAACCTGCGGGCATCGCCCCCCAAGGAGAAGATTAACCACTGATGTGACTCATATTTGAGCACATTTAGTCCCCGAATTAACCTCGTTCCCATGCTTTCTAGCACATATTTGAGTCATTTCTTATCTTTAGTTTCCCATTTTACATATTCTTTGAGGTTTTATATCCTTGGTAGGAGAGGATCGCTAACCTTGCATTTTTGGAGCGAAGTGGAGCTAAATGGATCGCATCCAATGACCAAGCATCAAAGAGAAGACCGACACTAAAGGCCTAAGTAGATAAATAAAGTGAAATGGGCAATGATAAAAAGATCCTTGCATCCCCAACACGATCCCCGCGGATTGCTAAGGTGCCAAACAAGAAGAGAACCCTTTTCCAGGATCTGAGCGTTCTGAGCACAGGACGAGCGTACCAAAGTGCCAAGATTCGAGCGGCCTGAGCCCAGGACGAGCGGATTGAAGAGCCACAGGACGAGCGTCTCCATTGTGATCCGAGCGGATCTTCTTACAGGATAGCCGTGCTTCAGCGGAGGACGAGCGGATCCTGGTGGGACTTGCAAAGATGATTCGTGCATGTCCCTCATGTTGAGCAAAAATATCAAGTTTCTCTTAGGGTCTTAATAGTCATTTAAGCCCTTAGTAACCCTAATCCTTGTACTTAATTCTAGTATAAATACCCCATTGTACTACCTAGATTATCATCTTATCTTAATCGTATCTTAATACAATCTTAATCATCTCTTAATATCATCTTAATTTAGTCTTAATTTAGTTGTAATACACATTTCAATATTAATCACATCTTAATCTTTCATTAATCTCTCAATTGTTCATCCTTTTATTTGGGTAATTAGAAGATTATTTGGGTTTAATTGGAGGATTGAAAACCTTCCATCAATCATCAAGTACTTCTATTATTCTTTGCTTTATTATTTGGATCATCTCCATAGGTATAATTCCTTTTTACCCTTGTTTAATTATTGTTAATCATATCATTTCTTCATCATGTTTTGCTTTGTTAGTATGATTGACAACCTTATTAGCATGCTAAACTTGATCATGAGTGAGTAGTTCTTTAGCTAGGGTTAATGGGGAATTAGGGGAAACAAACATGGGGATTGATCTATGCTTAATCTAATATGTTCTCTTAATTAATTTGCTTGCTTGTTGTGATTTCAACCTATGGACATGTTATGTTTGATGAAATGCTAGACTATGAAACCTTGCATTTTTTGACCATCCCTTATCTCTTCAATGAGGCTTGTAAGACATAAACCAACTCGAGCCTCATTATACCATGCATAGAGTTGAATAGGAGGAGACTAAGTCGACTTGTAGGTGTTGTACAGTCTAGACGACTCGGCTCCGGGACCTAAATATTTCTAGGGATTGTAAGATATACACTAACTCGATCCCATCACAACAATAAGTGCTTGCATCTAATTGAGAATATGTTTGTATGATCTACTCCCATGAATCCCCTATGAACCCATGACACCCTAGTTCTTTTAATCATTTGTTTACAAACCCCTTTAATTGCTTTACTTTGTTTTTATTAATTTACATTCATCTTGTTGATTAGTTTAGAATACACCTCATCTCAACCCAATTTGTGACACCCTTAGACATAGCTACTTGCAATTGAAAATCTTACATCAATACCCGTCCCTTGGGATCCTACCTTTACTCACCTCTTTACTAAGAGTAGTTTGTGAAGTTATAAATATTGTTTTGGTTGGTAGCTTTTGACGACGAGTTTGAACCGGACCAAAAATGGCGCCGTTGTCGGGGACGGTGTTTAATTGATTTGATTTTCAATAATTGTTTTTAGTTGTGTCTTTCTTTACCTTGAGGGAGAACTCTTCCTCAAGGTACTTATCACCATTTTCTCTTAGTTTACTTTACAATATGGATATTATAGATTGTTATGTAAAGGACCATGTGAGTACTACTCTCATCAAAGACCCTTTGCAAGCATTGGAAGCCTTCGAAGCAAGTGAGAGCAAAAACAAGCATTGGGCATTAGAAGTAGATCTCCTTGAAGCCGCTCTAGCCAACAAAGAGCTCACCTATGAAAAATCCATATTGATAAATGACATTCTCGAGGGAGCATCACGATCCACTAAAGTAGAACAAGCAACCAAAGATCATATCGTTCAAGTCGAAGAGCTAGACGAATATGTCGAGGAATTTGACTATAATGGGTATGAGGAGCTTGAGGAACAAATCGAATATGCCATGAGGATGGAATGTGTAATAGAAATGGAAGATGCCCCTAGTGAACCTTCAATGGTAGAAAGTGAGGTACAAACTCCAACTCTAAAACCTCTTCCCCCAAATTTGAAGTATGCTTACCTTGATGAATCTAAAACCAAATCCGTGATTGTTAATGAAAAACTTGATGAGAACCAATTGGAAAGTTTGCTTGATGTGTTAAAAGAACATGAAAAAGCTATAGGTTATAGTCTAGATGATCTTAAGGGAATAAGCCCCAATTTTTGCATGCATAGAATTCATCTAGAAGAAGACCATAGGCCTACCATCCAAGGCCAAAGGAAACTAAACCCCCATATGCAAGAAGTTGTAAAAACGGAGGTTATGAAATTATTTGATGCGGGAATCATTTATCCTATATCGGATTCTTTGTGGGTTAGCCCCGTTCAAGTGGTACCTAAGAAAGGAGGTACCACGGTGGTAACAAATGATAAGAACGAGCTAATACCCACAAGGAAGATCACCGGTTGGCCTATGTGTATCGATTATCGTAAACTGAATTCCGCAACAAGAAAGGATCATTTCTCCTATCATTCATTGACCAAATGCTTGAGAGGTTAGCCTCTAACAAATTCTTTTTCTACCTTGATGGGTATTCGGGATTCTTCCAAATCCCGATACACCCGGATGACCAACACAAGACCACTTTCACATGTCCCTACGGTACTTTTGTATATTGAAGAATGCCTTTCGGGCTATGTAATGCCTCCGCTACTTTCCAATGATGCATGATGAGTGTCTTCTCCGATTATCTAGAAACCATAATGGAAGTTTTTATGGATGATTTTAGCTTTTACAGAAAAGACTTTGACTCTTGTTTGCATAACCTTTCTCTTGTAATGCAAAAGTGTGAGGATGTTAGCCTTGTCTTGAATTGGGAAAAGTGTCACTTTATGGTCAACGAAGGTATTGTCTTGGGTCATCTAATCTCGGAAAAGGGCATTGAAGTTGATAAAGCCAAATTTGAGGTGATAGAGAAACTCCCACCTCCCATGAATGTTAGAGGAGTGAGGAGCTTTCTCATTCACGTGGGTTTCTATCGCCGTTTTATAAAAGATTTCTCCAAAATAACGAAACCCCTCACTCAATTTTGCTTAAGGATGCCCAATTCCAATTCACTAATGAGTGTGTTGAAGCCTTTGATAGAATCAAGGAAGCCCTAATCTCCGCACCAATCATCCAACCACCAAATTGGGAACTACCATTTGAGATCATGTGCGATGCGAGTAACTACGCCGTTGGAGCGGTTCTTGGCCAACGGTTAGGAAAGGCTTTTCATGCTATCTATTACATAAGCAAGACTCTTGGTGCCGCCCAAGTGAACTATGACACCATCGAGAAAGAACTTCTTGTCATTGTCTATGCACTAGACAAATTCCGTTCCTATTTGCTTGGATCAAAAGTGATTGTTTTCTCGGATCACCGTGCTCTTAGACATCTCTTGATAAATAAAGAAGCAAAACCAAGATTGTTGAGATGGATTTTGCTTCTCCAAGAATTTGATTTGGAAATAAGGGATAAGAAGGGAGCCGAGAATGTGGTAGCGGATCATTTGTCAAGAATTCGATTCCATGATGATGAGGGAGAGACACCAATCAATGACTCTTTCCCCGATGATATTTTAATGGCCATCCATTCACAACTCGAGAAGCACACAAAACCATGGTTCACTGACTATGCTAATTACATTGTGGGAGGAGTTCTTCCCCCAAACTTGAACTACAATCAAAGAAAGAGATTCTTGTTTGAAGTAAAGAGATACTTTTGGGATGATCCCAATCTTTACAAGGAATGTAGTGATGGACTTTAACGAAGATGCATATCCCAATGGGAAGTTCAAGGTGTTTTAGAGGGATGCCATTCTACACCATATGGAGGACATCATGGAGCACGAAGAACAATTGCTAAAGTCCTTCAATCGGGCTTCTTTTGGCCTACCATGTTTGAAGATGCTAGAGAATTATTCTCCATTGTGATCCTTGTTGGAATATATGTCCTCCGACAATAATGCGATCACAATTGATCATGATGATCACATGTTTAAATCTCATTTTTAAGAATACATGTGGGATGTAATATTTTACAGTCAACTGGTCCACACATATCGGTAATGATTGGCTGACTAGAGTTTGACATTACTGTCGTGCGACGGTGGTGATCAGTTGATCCCCTTAAGTCATACCTAAAGGGTAACACTCTTAATTGAATATTTAATTGATCGTATGACGATACGAGTTAATTAAATTACTTAAAATTGACGGATGATTTTGTGAGTAAAATTAACGTGTCTTATTGTAATTCGATTATGATAGATACGGTCTAAGTAATTGAATTGTTTTATTGCTTGGATTAAATTATTGTTTACGAAACAATTGAAATTGAAATTGAATGAATAATTTATTATAAATACAAGACGTTGTGATTTATAATTGGTAAACCGTTTTGGTACAAGTAATTATGAATTACTAAGTCGATTTTGTACATGACGTATTTTTATTAATACGTTGATTTTTAATATGTTAAAAATGCATGATAATTTTACATGACTTGTGACATGTGACAAATTGATAAATTGACAAAGATAAAATGGAACCCATTTTATCTTATATGGACCGAAATATTGGAGGGAGTATAGTGTTTAAATTGTGTTAAATTATTTAAGTGGAAACAACATGATTACACACCTAGCTAGTAGCCATGCATACCTATGTTTTCTTGAGAAGAATAACTTGCCCATGTATTGGCTCTCTCTCTCTTTCACCCCACCGGTTTTCAAAGGGCATCATAGAGAGTTTTTCTCTCTAATTATTCATTCATAGTTTTACACATGATTTCTAGTGTAAGAAATACAAAAACCTCTCTACATCTTATGAAAAACTAGAGAAATAAAAAGCTCCAAAATTATCCTCTCTTGGCCGAAATTACAAGAGACAAAAATAATAGTTTTGGGTCAATTTTAGTAAGATAAATATTATTCTAGATTCAAATAATATTTATTTTTAAGAGGTTATCTTGGGTATTCATCTTTGGGAGGGATTCTAAACTTGAATCCTTGTTCTTCCATTTATTAGGAAAGCTCAAGAACAAGTGAGAAGGAGAACTCACTTGTGCCCTTTTAATCCGAAACTACTATAGTAAGAATGACGATTTCTTCTCTATTTTAATTATGTTTGCATGCATAAGATCTAAATTTAGTTTTATGACAAAATTAAATTGTAAAATATATGAATATGTCGAAATATGAGATTAATAATTTCTATCAAGTGGTATCATGAGCCTTAGGTTGTTTGCATGCAAATCGGTTATTGTTTTTCCGAGTTATACGATTAACAAATAAAACTTATAAATTTGTGTTTATTATGATATATCACGAAATTAATTATGCATGTTAAAGTTTCTGGTCCTAAAATGTTTTTAGGATATTTTGGTTTATTTATGGATTTTATTGTTCATTTTTATTAATAATGGCATTAAAAATGTGATTTTTATGATTAAAATGTCATTTTTGGACTAAAAATATCTAAACTTCGTTTTTTCCAGTGGTTTTTGGATATGTTTTCATATATATTATATACTGATGACCTGTAAATTTTCATAATAATATGAGTTGTTATGCTCGAAATATAGATTTTTCAAGATAAAATTGTATTTAAATGAGAAAATAGGTTAATATGAGTTATATTTCGAATCTGGTCATAGAAATTTAGTATGTTGTCAAATGAAATTTTAAAAGATGTGTGTAAAATATTTGGCTATAATGAGGTCTTAATGCATGATTTATGAATTTTTGATGAAAAATCACATAAATAGTGACTTTAATTAGTAAAAATTGCTAAAACATACTTCATGACTAAGGAAAAATATTACATGTTTCATTTTATCTTATATTTCAGATCTAAAAGTGAAAAGTTAATAAAAATAATTTTTCTCATATTTTTATGGTTATAATTGATAAATCGGATAAACCGCAACATTGTTTTTCTCGATAAATTTCAAAATTTTAACCTAAGTTTTGAACATTATGAGTGTCATGGTATTTTTTCCAGAATGTTCATGAGTTTAAATTTCAAATTTTGATTTTATTTGAAATTTTTATGATTTATTTGAGGTTTATGGCATAATTTTTGTTTTTGAGTCCATTTATGAACAATATTAAGAAATATAAGTTAATTATTGTCAATATGTTAGTGGAGACTAATTTTGAGTCCTAAGTTGGTTAGGGTAATTAACTTGTACATAAATATGAATTTATGTAATTACTGTGATTTTAAAAGGTTAAATCACGCAAATCCGTAAAAACCGATTAATATACGATATTGGCTCCTTAAAGGCGATTTAGCATAAAATTGGGCATTTTCATACATATTATAATGCTGCATTTTATTTATGATTGTCATATTTTAAGTTTATGTAATTTTTGAATTATGTAATTTTACTTAGTATGGCCTTAGTTTTAATTGATATTACCCGAAATGTATGGGAATGTCGATTCGGTTGTAATTTATTGTGATCTCGTATCTCCGTTTTGTAATTTAATAGATTTATTTTTATTTTTATTACAAATGTATAATAGGAAATTATGTAATTCATTTACAATTTTATTTATTACTTTGTAATTTCCCGGAGTTTCCGTGAAGACGGTGTTACCTCGAGATGCATGCCAAGACCGAAGTTCAAGGGACCAAAGGAGTTGGTTTCCGAATTTGTAATAGTTTATTAGATTTACTATTTTAGGAAGGCCATACTAGGATTTTATTTATGCTTTGCATTTTATTTATATGTTGCATGCATCGCTAAATCGCCATAACTAAAACATGCATTATCATTTTATCGAGTTTATCGACCGTGTCAATTACAATTATCGTAGTTCACCACTTTAGTTCACTTAAAACGTGATAGATAATAAATTGACATGACCTCTCGCTAAAAATAAACAATTGAAACTTAGCCTTACCAAAAAGTAGAAACCATGAAAACCTATTTCGTGAGGGAGTGCACTCGGCCACACCGGGGTACAAACCTTGTTACGTAGGGGAAGTGGGTGATAAATGTCTATCCACCGAATTTATGTTAATGAAGGGTATTTCGGCACACCGTGCCCTAAGTTGATATGAGTTTGGATCATGGACACATTTATTCGAAATTTGGGTTGAACTCAACGAAAGTATTCACGACGATTTCCGGATGTGTTTTGGGCTAGAGATAAATATTAATGTAATTTTATCGACCAAGAGTTCTAAAAGTAGAATCGATTAAAAAGTTAATCCACCGAGTTATGTTAATAAAGGGTATTTCGGCACACCGTGCCCTAAGTTAATATGAATTTGGGTCTTGGGATCATTTATTATAGTTGGGTAGAGGTCACTATATAAATGTTCATATCTTGTTAAAATTTATTTACAAGTATGATTAAAAATGACAAATGTTAATATTTCCTTTTCCTCCATACTTGTAGTTCATTACAATGAATCCATCAAACGCTACTACACCGATAACTATTGAGTCTTGCCACAATGTTTTTGACGACGTTTGCTTCAACAATGATTTTGACACTACTAGAGAACTTCATTTTGGGATAGGTTCGGATGGAAACCTAAACTTCATCACTTCTTCTAGACCACCTACTACTACTAGATCTCTTGTGAGTCGGTCTTAGGAAGACCGCCTCATAAAATCTATAGGATCTTTGTCTTTGGAAGAGAAGGATGCCGAAACTAGTGGGAATTCAAGCAATCAAGCTCTTGCTTCTAAGGGCAAAAAGTTTAAGAAGAAGGGAAAGAAAGGGAAAAATTTCAAGCAAGTTGAAGATGAGTGCCATTATTGCTATGGCATGGGACATTGGCTTAGGAATTGTCCCGTATATTTGCGAAATATAAGGGAAGGAATCATCGTTCCAAAAGGTAAAATTCCTAAGGAAATTTATGTTATTGATATAAATTATACTTCCACTACGACATGGGTACTGGATACCGGTTGTGGTTCTCACCTTTGTAATCATTTACAGGGTTTAAGAGACATGAAGAGGCTTAGCAAATGAGATGTGGATCTACGCCTTGGAAATGGAGCTCAAGTAGCGGCCGAATCCAAGGGAACTTATGTATTAGCTTTGCCTAATGGATTTGAGTTGTATTTACATAATTGTTTTTATGTGCCTACACTTTCTAAAAACATTATTTCTATCGCTATGTTAGACATGGACGGTTTTTGTTTTGTCATTAAGAACAATCGTTGTACTATTTCAAGGAACGACTTGGTTATAGGCCAAGCTCCTTCCATTAATGGCATTTACATTTTAGAAACCTCGAATCCGACTAATGACATCTACAACATTCAATCAAAGAAACTCAAATCAAGTGATCCAAATGAATCGTTCATTTGGCATTGTCGATTAGGTCACATAAACGAGAATCACATCAAAAGATTAATTTCACTAATGTGATTACACCATTTGATTATCAATCATATGGAACATGCGAATATTGCCTTCTTGGCAAAATGACTCGAAATCCTTTTAGTGGTAAAGGGACACGAGCAAGTGAACTATTGGGACTCATACATACCGATGTATGTGGACCGATGAGTATCACCGCTCGAGGAAATTATGACTACTTCATAACCTTCACCGATGACTTGAGTAGATATGGGTATATCTATTTAATGAAGCATAAAAGTGAAACTTTTGAGAAATTCAAGGAATTTAAAAACGAAGTAGAGAACCAATTGAACAAAAAGATTAAGGCACTACGATCCGATCGTGGTGGAGAATATCTTAGCCTTGAATTCGATTCACACTTGAAAGGTTGTGGTATTATATCACAACTTTCTCCACCCGGAACACCACAACTCAATGGTGTTGCCGAAAGGAGACATCGAACCCTACTTGATATGGTTCTATCCATGATGAGTCAAACCGAGTTACTGAACTCGTTTTGGGGATTTGCGATTCAAACCGCAATAAAATCTTTGAACGTAAAACCAACCAAGGCAACTGAAAAGACTTCATATGAGATATGGAGAGGAAAAGTTCCAGTTCTATCCCATATGAAAATTTGGGGTTGTGATGCTTATTTCAAAATTAAAAATGACAATAAGTTGGCACCACGATCCGAAAAATGCATTTTTGTAGGATATCCTATGGCCTCCCGAGGCTATTACTTCTATAAACCTCAAGAAAACAAAGTGTTTGTGTCTCGAGATGCTGTATTCCTAGAAAATGACTTTATTCTAGGGGACAGAGTGGGAGAAATTTTGAACTTGATGAAGTTCAAGAGCCACAAACCGAGGTAGAGACGCAAGAAGATGTTCCTTCGTCGTCTAACACGGTTGTCCCTCCTCCACTTAGAAGAACGGGCCGAGTCATTCGCCATCCCGATCGATATGTGGGACTTATCGAAGAAGATGGAACAATCGATGTGTTGCTTTTAGAAAGTGACGAGCCCGCCACCTACAAGGCCGCAATCTCTAGTCCGAATTCCTTCTTATGGCTTGAAGCCATGAAATCCGAGATGGATTCTATACATGAAAACCAAGTTTGGAACTTGGTAGATTTGCCTAAAGGGACAAGACCTCTTCAATGCAAATGGATTTTCAAAATCAAGAATGGCGTAGAAGGACATGATGATGTCTACAAAGCTAGGCTAGTGGCAAAAGGATTTACCCAAGTCCAAGGTCTCCATTATGATGAAACTTTCGCCCCCGTAGCCATGCTAAGATCCATACGGATTTTGTTAGCGATTGCCGCATTTCATGATTATGAAATATGGCAAATGGATGTCAAAACCGCTTTTCTAAATGGGCATTTAGAAGAGGAGGTGTACATGATACAACCCGAAGGTTTTGTCGATTCTAAAAATCCTAACAAAGTGTGCAAACTTAAGAGATCCATTTATGGTCTTAAGCAAGCATCTAGAAGTTGGAATCATCGATTCGATCATGTGATAAAAGAGAATAGTTTCACTCGAAGTGTTGAGGAACCATGTTTATACATGAAATTTAGTGGGAGCAATGTTGTGTTCCTAATCTTGTATGTCGATGACATACTACTCATTGGAAATGACATTCCAATGTTGTCTTCTGTTAAGAAGTGGTTAGGTAACCATTTCCAAATGAAGGATTTAGGAGAGGCACAACGCATATTAAGTATCCGGATCCATAAAGATAGATCCAAGAGGATATTGGCACTAAGTCAAGAATCTTATGTTGATAAGATTCTTCGACGTTTCAGCATGGACAAATCAAAAAGGGGATTGGTACCTATGGTAACTGGGACGATATTGAGCAAGTCTCAATCGCCCTCCGAACCCCATGATGTTGAACGCATGGAGTTGATCCCTTATGCTTCCGCTATTGGATCAATCATGTATGCCATGATATGCACACGTCCTGATGTCTCGTATGCCTTGAGCATGACGAGTAGATATCAAGGAAATCCAGGTGAGAGTCACTGGATAGCCGTTAAAAACATCCTTAAGTACTTGAGAAGAACTAAGGATTCTATCTTAGTGTTTGGAGGAGACACCGAGCTCCGTGTTAATGGTTACACGGACTCAAGTTTCCAAACGGATAGAGACGACATGAAATCACAAGCTGGTTTCGTTTTCATGCTCAATGGTGGTGTCGTTAGCTGGAGAAGCTTCAAGGAAGCTGTGACTGCGGATTCAACAACGGAGGCTCAGTACATTGCAGCATCAGAAGCTGCTAAGGAAGCTGTGTGGATCAGGCAATTCATGGAAGGTCTAAGAGTAGTACCTACCGCCAATGATCCCATCACTCTTTGTTGTGATAATAGTGGGACGATCTTCCAAGCTAAAGAGCCAAAGTCTAGTAATAGATCTAGACATGTACTTAGAAAATATCATGTAATTAGAGATTTCATTGAAAGAAAGGAAATTGCGATATGTAAGGTTGGGACGGATGATAACATAGTTGATCCGCTTACCAAGCCTTTATCGCAGGCTAAGCATGATGGACATTTTACGTCCATGGGACTTAAACGTGTACCAAGTTTGTGTTAGATTTTGAAATGAAATAAAAGTGTTATTTTTGTTCATGTTCATAATCGCATTTGTCTTTTATCTTTTCTTTATACATTGCTACATCCAAACGGGTTGTAGTGACAATTGAACCCCGTTAAAGTGAACACGGATTAACATAGTATTCGCCCATAGTCACTTGTATGAGGTGACGTCTCGAAGTGACTAGAGTGTGATGCGATTGATGGCAAGTTCAAGTGCCATGGAGTCATATGAGAATGACTAGTCGATCACATAGGCGGTCAAGTTAGGAACACTTTGTCGGGCCTTATGACCGCTTATAGAGTTCTGGCAAATTTATATAGCATGGTCGTGGTGAGAGCTACTATAGTATTCTAATGATTCGATTCTTTTGACTAAAGACTGTTCGCCTAAGGTGGCACAGTTTCAGATTAACTTTGATTTATGTTACTACGACCTTCGTAAATGGGGTCAAATGGGCATATTTTAGGTTATGATGGCTGTGGCTAGTCGAAGGGAATAAGTGCGATAGGAATTGTCCACCCCTTTGTCAGGGTTATAACAATATCTCAGGGCCACTCGAGGAGTAAAGAACTGGAAATGTGTGGCCACGCTAGGAAGGTATCTATGGTAGATAATTCCGGTCAATCAGTTATTCTCCAGATCGAGGAAACCACTCTCGATATGATCACTTGCAAGTACAACCTGAAAGACACCTTGCATTGAGTGGGAGATAGTAATAGGACAAGAGAATTGGTGACGCACACTTGTCGAGGACAAGTGGGAGATTGTTGGAATATGTGTCCTCCGACAATAATGCGATCACAACTGTCGATCATGATGATCACATGTTTAAATCTCATTTTTAAGAATACATGTGGGATGTAATATTTTACAGCCAACTGGTCCACACATATCGGTAATGATTGGCTGACTAGAGTTTGACATTACTGTCGTGCGACGGTGGTGATCAGTTGATCCCCTTAGGTCATACCTAAAGGGTAACACTCTTAATTGAATATTTAATTTATCGTATGACGATACGAGTTAATTAAATTACTTAAAATTGACGGATGATTTTGGAAGTAATATTTACGTGTCTCGTTGTAATTTGATTAAATTAGACACGGTTTAAGTAATCGAATTGTTTTATTGCATAGATGAAATTATTGTTTACAGAAACAATTGAAACTGAATGAATAATTTATTATAAATACAAGACGTTGTGATTTATAATTGGTAAACCGTTTTGGAACAAGTAATTATGAATTACTAAGTCGATTTTGTACATGACGTATTTTTATTAATACGTTGATTTTTAATATGTTAAAAATGCATGACAATTTTACATGACTTGTGACATGTGACAAATTGATAAATTGACAAAGATAAAATGGAACCCATTTTATCATATATGGACCGAAATATTGGAGGGAGTATAGTTTTTAAATTGTGTTAAATTATTTAAGTTGAAACAACATGATTACACACCTAGCTAGTAGCCATGCATACCTATGTTTTCTTGAGAAGAATAACTTGCCCATGCATTGGCTCTCTCTCTTTCACCCCACCGGTTTTCAAAGGGCATCATAGAGAGTTTTTCTCTCTAATTATTCATTCATAGTTTTACACATGATTTCTAGTGTAAGAAATACAAAAACCTCTCTACATCTTATGAAAAACTAGAGAAATAAAAAGCTCCAAAATTATCCTCTCTTGGCCGAAATTACAAGAGACAAAAATAATAGTTTTGGGTCAATTTTAGTAAGATAAATATTGTTCTAGATTCAAATAATATTTATTTTTAAGAGGTTATCTTGGGTATTTATCTTTGGGAGGGATTCTAAACTTGAATCCTTGTTCTTCCATTTATTAGGAAAGCTCAAGAACAAGTGAGAAGGAGAACTCACTTGTGCCCTTTTAATCCGAAACTACTATAGTAAGAATGATGATTTCTTCTCTATTTTAATTATGTTTGCATGCATAAGATCTAAATTTATTTTTATGACAAAATTAAATTGTAACATATAAGAATATGTCGAAATATGAGATTAATAATTTCTATCAAGTTGCCAAAGAACCGGCAACATCTCTTGGAGAAATGAGATGCCACAACGAGGAATATTGGAGGTAGAAATTTTTGATGTATGGGGAATTGACTACCAAGGACCATTTGTATCATCTCAAGGAAACAATTATATTCTTGTAGCCGTCGATTATGTATCAAAGTGGGTAAAAGCAATTGCTACCCCAACTGATGACGCCAAAACGGTTACTAAGCTTCTCAAGAAAGTAATCTTTCTAAGATTCGGAGTCCCTAGAGAAATTATTAGTGATGGAGGGACACACTTCCATGAGAATAAGCTCACATCCCTTTTGACAAAGTATGGTGTTCAACATAGAACCAGTTTGGGATACCATCCTCAAACAAGTGGTCAAGTTGAAGTTTCGAATAGAGAGATCAAGCAAATTCTTGAGAAGGTTGTTAACAAGACTCGTAAGGATTGGAGCATGAAGCTTGATGACACTCTTTGGGCTTGTAGGACGGCCTATAAGACTCCCATAGGAGCCTCCCCTTATAAGCTAGTCTATGGAAAGGCATGCCATTTGCCAATTGAATTAGAGTACAAAGCCTTTTGGGCAATCAAAGCTCTCAACCTTGATCTCAAGTTAAGTGGTCAAAAGAGGATAATGCAAATTCAAGAGTTGGAGGAATTCCGAATACACTCCTACGAAAATGCAAAGATCTACAAGGAAAGAATCAAATTGCTTCATGACAAGAGGATTAGGCAAAAAGTCTTGCACAAAGGAGACAAAGTCCTTCTATTTAACTCCCGATATTGACTTTTTCCCGGGAAGTTAAATTCAAGATGGATGGGTCCCTATGTAATCACCGAAGTGGGAAAGTATGGAGACTTTGAGATAAAGTCGGAGGATGGAAACAAGTTCAAGGTCAACGGTCAAAGGTTGGAGCCATACTATGAAGGAGCATTCATAGGAGAAGTATAGGTCATCCGCCTCGAACCTCTCCCGCTATGATAAGACCATCAAATGAGAGAGTTTGGTGGAGTCCTCTCTAAACCACCACTTGTAAATATACTAACCCTTCTTACTTGTATTTTTAATTACATTTGCACTTTACTTCTTCAAAACCATGATTTTGACATGAGAGTTGGTGAGGGAGTGTTACTAATCTTGTTTGATGAATGAAGGATATAACGATTCAAGTGTGGGGAAGCACCCTTGTCAATGAATGAATTAAGGAGAAAGAAGAACAAAGAGGAGGAATCCCCACGAGCAGAACTGAGCTCGTGGGAGCCAACAGCCATCCGAGCGTCTCCAGTAAGGATCCGAGCGTCCTGCTGTCGGGACGCGGGTCCTGGGAAATTTCAATTTATGGAAAATGTCATGTAAGGAATTCTGCGCAGATCATCCTCAGGACGCTCGTCCCAATCTATAAGACACTCGTCTTCGCGTCAATCCGCGCATCCTGGCATGCTTAAAATCTATGAAATTTCGCTGTAACGAAATTTGCACGTCCCCAGGAGAATCCGAGCGTCCCAGAAGAAACCCGCTCGGGCTGAGAAGAATCCACGCGTCCTGGCACGGGTTTGCAATTTCAGAAAATCCTGTAAGAGAATCCGAGCGTCCCGAGCTCGATCCGCCCGTCCCTACTTGCTCGTCTAAATTTTCTTCAAAGCAGAAGACGCTCGTCCCGAGTGCGATCCGCGCGTCTCCCTCTCGTATTGCTCTTCTATTTTCAACAAGTTTGCCTTTCTCTCAACCACACATATTAAGACACCTCATCCATATTAAGACACCTCATCCTTCTCTCCTTAATAAAACATAGAATCCTCTCCCAAATGCTCAAAACACACCAAAAACACCCATTTACATCTCCAAAATAAAAACCCCCGGTTTGAAAGGATCTCAATTGCAAAGATTAATCTTCATCTTAGACAAGCAAAATCTCAAGATCTACTTCCAAGATGAGAACAAGAGGATCCCTACCAAAAGAAAGAAGAAGAACAAGGGTCATAGGAAGCTCTTCTACCTCTCATCTCAACACATTGAGAAGAGAAAATGAAGAAATCATTGATCTTTCAAGACTTAATGAGTTCTCCAACATAGAATTTGTCAATGATGCTCAAAGAATCGTCTTTCACCGTCTTCTTGGTAAGAATATTCTTCCAACTAAGTACATGTGCCATGAGACATTAACGAAACTAGGAATTTATCATCAAACCGAGGCACTCTTTGACTTATTTAGTCTTTCAACTATGTTCAACATGCATGAGCCTAATTATCGACCCTTAGTCCTCGAATCCTTAAGTTTTATGAAAATATCAACCCTAAACAAGACGATTTGTGTGGAGTTTAGACTAAAGAACACAATACGAATGATGACCCTTGTGGAATTTGCGGGTGTGTTGGGACTTGATGTATCGCCTACCCGTACATCAAAACCTCGGAACTATAGCATAGCACCTCTATGGCGAGCCTTGACGGGTCGCGATTTCTCATTAATCAAGGAATGCTTGGCCTCTTATATCCAAAACCCCATTATCCGGTTCACCTACCGTTTTATTGCAAGCACTCTCATAGCTCGCCGCGATCCCGCGGTTGTGAATGAACTTGATCTAGTCGTTATGGAGTCTTATCTAAAGATACAAGGGAGGAGCGGTTATCATTTCAACGCCCCCTTAGTACTTCTTGAGAGGTGGGCAAAATTCCGGAATGGAGATGATGATGATGATGGTATGATCCATATTGTCAATGGAGGGTTAATAACAAGACTTGCTAAGTTCTTCAATCCATCTTTCAACAACAACAATGCTTATGTACCTCTCTCGGGTACTACCAAGATTGATGAGATGCTAATTTTCCGACACCACCATTGGATTACCTTTGAAGGCTATGAGCGAAGGATCAAGTGGCTCACCAAGGAAAGCACCCCCATTTTTCTTCCAATGGAAGGTTTAACAAGAGTATCACATAAAAGGGGTCCCCTTTCACAAGTGTCATCTTACCTTGTGCCAACTCGTTCAAGCCAAGAAAATAGAAACCCACCTCCTACTCAACCTCAACAAAATGAGCCTCAAGCGAATGATCAAGGAAAAGTTGATATCCCGCCTTACCCCTTTCCATATCAACCTTACAATCACCCAAATCCCTTCATTCTTCCTAGAGATGACTTTCTAACGGGTCTACTCCAAGATTTACACCGCAAGCAATATGAAGCTAGAGTAGACAATTATTATGTTCTTTATCCACAATTTCACCGGTTGGCCCATCAAGGGCATATTAGTGAAGAGGGAATGCTTCCCACTTGGGCTCAAATGGAAATTATTTTTCCAAACTCGGAGCATGCCAACGGTGGAACACATGGACATGGAGAAGGAGAAGGAGAAGGAAAAGGGTCAAGGGGCGGTGATACGGTGGAGGTCAATAGCGAAGGGGACGAATTTATGGATTTCTATGAGAGCGATGAATCACAAGCGCAATGGGATAGTGATCATGGAGGGGATGATGGTAACTAATGAAGATGTTCATGAGCTAGGTTGAGCGGGCATGAGGCACCCACCATGGCCTAGGTGAAACTCTTCTATTCCCCCTCATTTTTCTTGTCAAAAATTTCATGTTTTTCTAACTTGGTTAACATTTAATTGTTTCAAACTCTAGAGGTGTCCTTGTAAAAATTAAGGACTATTTTACCACCTTAGCAACATCAAGGTGATGATAAATTTATTGTTCCCGCTTTGAAAATCCAAAATGACAATTAGATTCATGCATTGCATATTTGCCTTGTGCATGAACTTCCCTATTTTGACACTAGAAATAGTGTCTTGTTTGGTTTGGGGAAGATCAAACACAAGGAATGGGAGTTAATCCAAATTAGCTCTCCAACCAATAAAATCATGCATCATATAGGATATATTAGAATGCATCACTTGTATATATGTCATATAGTTTGCAGATTAGTGTAGAAATCATGCATTCTCATTTAGCTTGCATAATTTCCTATCGTATTGGCCATTGAGGACAATGCCCAAACTAGTGTGGGGATGGGAAATTCTAACTTAACTTTTAAAATTGAAAATTATAAAATTGAAAATTTTTGAAAAACTCAAAAATATGGTCTTTTATTTCATAAAAACAAAAACCATAAAAATTTGAAAATTGAAAAACCAAAAACATGTTCATTCCTTAGTAGTGTAGAATTGTATTTTGTGTATATACTTGTGTTTGTTTGTCCTCCTATTACATTGGATCGACTACGCCATATCTGAGGCATGAGGAATATGAAGACCGCATGGTATGATCTTTCCAAATCTCTCTTTTCTTCTCTATGTTAATGACTATGTGGCTTTATTTTGGTTGATGCGGTACAAACCAATGTGATTTTAGGAGTTGTATTTAGCTTATATGGCATACTAGTTGATATAAGCATTTGCATTAGGTTGTATAAATGTTAGTTGCATCATGGCATGTAGTTGCGTTTTAAGAAAAATTTTGTAAAAACATCTATTTGGGAAGCTTGACAAGTATATATAAGGCCCTTGTAGATACTTTTTCTTCTTGAGAATTTGCTCATCAGAATGCCTCTAAAACATCCTAGGATGTGTCATGCTAGTATCCTTTGACCCATGGATTAAGGCCTAGTCAAGAGTACCTTGTGGTGTGAAACTCTTTGACTACCGTTTATTCTAAGGTGACCCTTGAAACCATGCAACCATCTTCCACTTCTATCACATTTTGTCAATAAAAAGGGAATGGGCACAAAAATTATCAATTTGAGTTCAAACACCAAAATAAAAATCAAGAAATTTGCAAATTGCATCAAAGAAAAGAGGAGTACAAAAATAAGAACTCCTATGCTTCAAATAAAAGCACCCTCGTAACAAATTGGGGTGACTTTGAAAATGTTCAAAAATGCAAAAGTTGAAATTTATCAAATATCAAATTGCTAAACATCAAAGAAATGGCAAAGAAATTGTTCTCAAAAGTCAAATGCCACAAGAAATTGGGGGGGGGGGGGGGGATAACAACATCAAAAGCAAACTCCCATTATAAAACTCAAAATCTAATGATCCCTTTTTCCATTTGATCCCACTTTTGTGCATGGTGGAGAGGGGACGACCCTTCTTCTTGTCTAGGCAAGAGGGGGAATTCCGCGATCCTACAGTGTTTCTAACACCATAAGGAGCCTACTCTTGATGAAAGCATTTAACGATTGAGGACAAAGGTACCCTAGCTTGACACAATTTGGAGGTGATTTATTGGTATCCTCCTAGGCTTAGTAATTTGAAGAAACCATATCTATGATGGAGTGTGTACCCTTAGATTGCTTCCCTTCTAGATAATTTCCGCCACTTAGATGAGGAAAGTGGCTATTCATTTTTGTAGATGCATCCATTACTTGCTTTTGTGTGCTTAATGCTTGGATGTATCGCCATTTTGGCAAGCCCCACCTTGCCTTGCAAGAAGGCACCCTACCTCATGGTTGTCTTATTGTGAGTTGAAGGGGCGGAGTGAGACCCGCTAATTATCTTATATCGGTTATATTAGTAGGTTAGTTTAAATAAAGGTCCTAGTTTTAGTCACCTCTTTACTCGGGACGAGCAAAGGTTCGGTTTGGGGATGTTTGATGTGACTCATATTTGAGCACATTTAGTCCCCGAATTAACCTCGTTCCCATGCTTTCTAGCACATATTTGGGTCATTTCTTATCTTTAGTTTCCCATTTTGCATATTCTTTGAGGTTTTGTATCCTTGGTAGGAGAGGATCTCTAACCTTGCATTTATGGAGCGAAATGGAGCTAAATGGATCGCATCCAATGACCAAGCATCAAAGCGAAGACCAACACTAGAGACCTAAGTAGATAAATAAAGTGAAATGGGTAATGATGAAAAGATCTTTGCATCCCCAACACGATCCCCGCAGATTGTTAAGGAGCCAAACAAGAAGAGAACCATGTGCTAGGATCCGAGCGTCCTGAGCACAGGACGAGCGTACCAAAGTGCCAAGATCCGAGCGGCCTGAGCCCAAGACGAGCGGATTTAAGAGCCACAGGACGAGCGTCTCCATTGTGATCCGAGCGGATCTTCTTACAAGGACGAGCGGATCCTGGTGGGACTTGCAAAGATGGTCCGCGCATGTCCCTCATGTTGAGCAAAAATATAAGTTTCTCTTAGGGTCTTAATAGTCATTTAATCCCTTAGTAACCGTAATCCTTGTACTTAATTTTAGTATAAATACCCCATTATACTACCTAGATTATCATCTTATCTTAATCTCATCTTAATACAATCTTAATCATCTCTTAATATCATCTTAATTTAGTCTTAATTTAGTTGTAATACACATTTCAATATTAATCACATCTTAATCTTTCATTAATCTCTCAATTGTTCTTCCTTTTATTTGGGTAATTAGAAGATTATTTGGGTTTAATTGGAGGATTGACAACCTTCCATCAATCATCAAGTACTTCTATTATTCTTTGCTTTATTATTTGGATCATCTCCATAGGTATAATTCCTTTTTTCCCTTGTTTAACTATTGTTAATCATATCATTTATTCATCATGTTTTGCTTTGTTAGTATGATTTACAACCTTATTAGCATGCTAAACTTGATCATAAGTGAGTAGTTCTTTAGCTAGGGTTAATGGGGGATTAGGGAAAACAAACATGGGGATTGATCGATGCTTAATCTAATATGTTCTCTTAATTAATTTGCTTGCTTGTTGTGATTTCAACCTATGCACATGTTATGTTTGATGAAATGCTAGACTATAAAACCTTGCATTTTTTTACCATCCCTTATCTCTTCAATGAGGCTTGTAAGACATAAACCAACTCGAGCCTCATTAGACCATGCATAGAGTTGAATAGGAGGAGACTAAGTCGACTTGTAGGTGTTGTACAGTCTAGACGACTCGGCTCCGGGACCTAAATCTTTCTAGGTATTGTAAGATATACACTAACTCGATCCCATCACAACAATAAGTGCTTGCATCTAATTGAGAACATGTTTGTATGATCAACTCCCATGAATCCCCTTTGAACTCATGACACCCTAGTGCTTTTAATCATTTGTTTACAAACCCCTTTAATTGCTTTACTTTGTTTTTATTAATTTACATTCATCTTGTTGATTAGTTTAGGATACACCTCATCTCAACCCAATTTGTGACACCCCTAGACATAGCTACTTGCAATTGAAAATCCTACATCAATACCCGACCCATGGGATCCGACCTTTACTTACCTCTTTACTAAGAGTAGTTTGTGAAGTTATAAATATTATTGCTTTGGTTGGTAGCTTTTGACGATGAGTTTGAACCAGACCAACCACCCGAGTGATAGAGGTGATCAAATCATCTGAAATAGCAAATGTGTCTCCACCCAAATAATCCATGAGATGCTGAGCGCGAAACCTGTCCCTCCCACACGCCGTGCCACGCGGGAAACTCCTAATCATATCCAAAACAACAGCCGAAGAAGCAATGAGGGGAAAGTGATCAACGGGCAAAGGGTCAAGGTGGGAGAGGGGGCAATGGGGTGCTTATCTCGCAGAGCCGCGAGAGTGGCATCAGAATAAGGAGCAATACCTGATGAAGAAAGCAACCGAACAACGCCAATATAGTGGCCATCACAAATCTTCCTCCGACATTGTCGGAGGTTAAGCTCGCTCAAATCAAGGTCCTCCTCCACATGAAACGACAGAGGAACCTCATCCAAAGTCTCTCTTAGAAGCTGCATCTACCCTCGGGAACCCCCCAAGCAAGAATAGCATTGGCAATACTCGCCTCCTAACGCTGACGCCTGACATCGGTCCTACACTCAAGATTACTCCTCGGGGAGAAGGTCTTAAGTATACAAAGAGGCAACACAAGAAAACAAAACCAGCAGAAGAGGTCACTAGGAGAGTCAGTCACATCATCTAACGCCCCTATTAAAACCCGAGCAAACCCAAGGCGGCACTTAGGAGGGATAGATTTCACGGTGCGTAGCCCCAAGGATCACAAATGATCAAGCAAAGAGATAGACCAACCAACAGGCTCAACCCCCACATCAGACGAGAGAACCGACGGAGACGAAGTAGAAGGTCTGGGAATATCAGAAATAATAAAGCAAACAAGTTTACCACCACAATCCGGAGGCGCCACAACATCGTCCCGACTATGCCGACATCTAATATGAAAGGTATGAGTTTTAAGGCACACCCCACATATCCAAACCCCCATCCGCTTTAAGTAATCTCAGCATTAGAAAAAACATTTCAAACTATAAGAAAGAGTTTGACGTGTAAGTACCATAACTTCACCACGACAATGTCGATCATGAAAGTGCCGGAGCACGGCGGTTTTCACAAGACCCCTGTCACCACCATCTAGACACCCAATAAGACCCACAAAAGGACAGTGATATCTTAACAAGTCGGGCATGGCACAAAGGAAGCAAAGCTATCGAAAAAGCAAGCAAGCCAAATGTGCATGAAAATAAACCCGAAACACCACAAGCACCACCCACATAATCAGACAGCCACCACCAAAATGACGACCAAAAAGTACACAAACGATCACGCAAACCAAACATGCATGAGCATGTGCACAGAAACCCAAAAAGATAAACCCACATAAAAAAACAAAAGAGAAAGCAGGAAGGGCCCATGTACACTGCAGTAGGAGCCAGGGATCAGGGCAACACTGATCAGGCAACAGGCAATAATTCCAATCATACTACCCTGTCAACAATCCCTGTCATGCCTGCTTTGGGAAGTCTCAGGTATCCGCACAAGCTCAACCACCAGCTGCCACCCTAGCCAGCTGAAACATTGACCAACTAAGATCAGAAAAGTCCTAAGGAGACAGGCCTAATTCACCCTACAATCAAGAGAAAACCCCACTGAAAGTCAAGCTGCTGAAAGGGACATAAAGCATAAAGTATATTGCCATTTCTGGCTA
This sequence comes from Silene latifolia, assembly GCF_048544455.1. Lineage (NCBI taxonomy): Eukaryota > Viridiplantae > Streptophyta > Magnoliopsida > Caryophyllales > Caryophyllaceae > Silene > Silene latifolia. The sequence continues at coordinate 132,607 of NW_027413180.1, read as the reverse complement.
AACAAGGAAGGAGTTGTTGCTGAAAAACTTTTGCTTGTCTCTCCATATTTCAGATACCACCTCAGAGCCAAAGTCCAGACCCCCACTGCAACCATTCATCCTTACACTCCCAGCCAAAGCAACACTGTAGCCTAGGAAGAAGCATGTCACTATCAGTGCAGGATTATATTTCTGTTGTTTTCTTGCAGCTTCTTTTAAATCATTTTGTCATCATTGTAAAATATTTCCAGTACTTTATTTATGTCCTAAGAACGAATCTTGGCCCTTGGATGAGATTACTAGGTTAAACTTGTACCAGATCTCCAAGAGGAAGGTCTATATAAGGACCTCTCCTCCAACTGCATTGAGGCAGCTTTTTGATGAATATTAAACCAGAGTTTTCTCTCAATTTTAAATCTCTATAATTTGTGCTTAGTCTGTAGTTAAGAGTCAGGCCTGTTAACATCTTGTGCTTAGACTGTAGGTGTTGAACAAAGTCTGTTGTTAAGGTTCATTCAATCATGTGCTCAGACTGTGGGTTGTGTGGTCTTGCTGTTAACTTGAGTTGGTTATTATCTGTGCTAGGCTGTGATAATTTCCATGTTAAGTTGTCCAAATTGTTAGCTTGTTTCCCTGTCAATATTCTGTGGGATTTAAGTTGATAATTATATCCCTTGGTTCCCTCTCAGTCATCAAATAACATTTCTGTGTCAAGCAGTCTGATTCTTCCTGTCAGCCTATCTTATTTATTTAACTAAAAATACTTAGAGTGTCTCAAAATTCCTGGAATTTTACTCAGAGTTAGTTTAACCAATTAACTAGCTTGTCACCAAATTTCATGATTTTAGCAGGCCATTTGGTATTTTTAATTATATTCTCAAGTCTGTTGCATTCTTGAACAATTCAGGAAACTCTTGTCTAGGCAAAGATTGAATCTTTTGTGTCAGGCCTGGGGTTTGACACTGCAATTTGGTAATCAGAGCAAGGCTTAACACAATTCCACCTTTGTGTTAGTCTTGGGTTGAGAGAAACTGTGAGTTCATTATCCCTACCTACAACAAAAACACAAAAAAAAAAACAACCATGAGTGAAGAGAGACTTGCTGGTATTGAGACCAGAATAGAAACTCTTGCAGGAAATGTGGACACACTACTCAATGTTGTTCATGTAGTGATGGAGAGGTTCCCAAACCATGATCCCAGGAGACAGCCACCTCCAAGAGGAAGAGGTAGAGGCAGAGGCTTCTTTATGGGAGCAGGGAGAGGACAACCACCACCTGGGTATGAATCAGATTCCGAGGAGAGCATCAGAACACAAGAGGAGGTTCCTGAGCACACAGACAAGCATTTAAAGGTAGAAATCCCTAAATTTTCTGGTAGCCTAAATCCTGATGATTTTTTAGAATGGATTAGGGATGTTGAGAAAATTTTTGAGTATAAAGGTTACACTGATGTTAAGGCATTTAAAGTTGCTGTCTTGAAACTAAAGGGATATGCTTCTCTTTGGTATGATAACCTGAAACACCAAAGGATTAGGGAAGGAAAAGAACCACTTAGGTCTTGGTCTAAGCTTAAGAAAAAGATGTTGAGTAAATTTGTCACTAAGGATTACACTCAAGATCTCTTCATTAAACTGTCCAAACTTAGGCAAGATGAGAGACCAGTTGAGACCTACCTGAGGGAGTTTGAGCAGTTGACCCTGCAATGTGAGATTAATGAAAAACCTGAGCAAAGGATTGCTAGGTTTCTGGAGGGTCTTGATAAGAATATTGCTACAAAGGTTAGGATGCAACCCCTGTGGTCTTATAATGATGTGGTGAACCTGTCTTTAAGAGTTGAAAAAATGGGAAAGGCTAAGCCTGCAGTGCCTAAAACTACCACTAGACCTTCATTCAGGCCTTTTACTGGTGTCAGGATTGGTAGTACACCCAAACCAGCTGCACCACCTACACTAGATAAAGGGAAAGCCCCCATGAACCAAAAAACCAACCCACCTGTGACTGAGGGAAAGATCAAGTGCTTTCAATGTCAGGGATATGGCCACTTCAGGAAGGATTGTCCTTCTAAGAGGGCACTAACAGCAATGGAGGTAGAAGAGTGGGAAAGGGAAGGATTGGTTGAGTATGAGGAGGATGAGAGCCTAGTGTTGGAGGAAATGGAAGGCGAGGAGGAATCGGCCAAGATCGGGTTGTAGCTCACCCGACACAGGGGCACATCTTGGTCTTATGGAGAGTTATGCATTCACAACCAGCACCCTTAGAAGTCGACCGAGAGATCCCCGATCTTCGAGAGTAGATGCACGTTCGGGGAAGGGTTTGTAACTTGATCATAGATGGAGGGAGCTGTACCAATGTGGCCTCCATCACCATGGTCAACAAGCTAAATCTGGTGACTCAGGATCACCCAAATCCTTACAAACTCAGATGGTTAAACAAGGGAGCAGAGGTTAAGGTCGACAAACAATGCCTGGTCCCATTCTCTATTGGGAAGGTATACAAGGATGAGGTACTTGTGTGATGTTGTGCCCATGGATGCTTGACACCTGTTTAGGGAGGCCATGGGAGTTTGACAAGAATACAACTCATCGGGGAAAGGAGAATGTTTACGCCTTCAAGCATGAAGGTAAGAAGGTCACCCTGACCCGCTTACCACCAAATCAAAGAAACTATGGGAGCCCAAACATGCCGAAGAGATCGGTGGTGTCTTGTTCTTATCTCGAGGTCCGCCATGATTCAGAAATGAAACAAGAACAACCTGTGTTCATCCTCTTGTCCAAGGAAGTGATTGAAAGAGAAGGTTCGAGTTGCCCTGCAAAAATTGAACCTTTAATCCATAAGTTCAGGGATGTCTTTCCAAAAGAACTACCTAGTGGACTGCCACCCTTGAGGGGAATTGAGCACCATATTGATCTTGTACCAGTGTTTGTCTTGCCTAACAGACTGCTTATAGGAGTGATCCAACAGCCACCAAGGAGTTACAACACCAAATTGAGGAGCTTATGAGCAAGGGCTTTGTCAGAGAGTCTTTAAGTCCTTGTGCAGTCCCTGCATTGCTTGTTCCTAAGAAAGATGGAACATGGAGATGTTGGAATATGTGTCCTCCGACAATAATGTGATCACAACTGTCGATCATGATGATCACATGTTTAAGTCTCATTTTAAAGAATACATGTGGGATGTAATATTTTACAGTCAACTGGTCCACACATATCGATAATGATTGGCTGACTAGAGTTTGACATTACTGTCGTGCAACGGTGGTGATCAGTTAATCCCCTTAGGTCATACCTAAAGGGTAACACTCTTAATTGAATATTTAATTGATCGTATGACGATACGAGTTAATTAAATTACTTAAAATTAACGGACGATTTTGGAAGTAATATTTACGTGTCTCATTGAAATTTGATTAAATAAGATACGGTCTAAGTGATCGAATTGTTTTATTGCTTAGATGAAATTATTGTTTACGGAAACAATTGAAACAGAATGAATAAATTATTATAAATACAGAATGTTGTAATTTATGATTCGGAAACCCATTACGGTACAAGTAATTATGAATTACTAGGTTAATTTTATAAGTGACATATTTTATTAATATGTTGATTTTTAATTGTTAAAAATACATTATATACACATAATGTCATGGAACATGTTACATGTGACAAATTGACAAATAAATTGTAAAATGGACTTTCCATTTTACAATATATGTACCGAAATAATGGGGTGGGTTGGGTTTTGTATTATGTTTTTATAATATATAAGAAGCATAATCATTAACCTAATTGATAGCCATGCACACCTAGTTGCTTTTGTGAAGAGCATCTTGGTCATACATTGGCCCTTGCCACCACCCCCTACCCGGTTTTGTCATAGAGAAAAGACCAAGGGTTTTTCCTCTATTTTTCCTAATATACACTACAATGACAAGAGTGTAACATTCATTCTTTTTCAACATCTAAAACATATAGAAATTTTAGAGAGAAAAATTACTCCTTCTTCCCTCCTCTCTTGACCGAAAAAGCAAGAGACCAAAATAATATTTTGGGTCATTTTTATTGAGATTAATATTGTTCTAGTATTAATAATATTAGTTTTTAAGAGGTTATCTTGGGTATTCATCTTTGGGAGGGATTCTTTCCTTGAATCCTTGTTCTTCCATTTGTAAGGAAAGCTCAAGAATAAGTGAGAAGGAGAACTCACTTGTGCCCTTTTAATCCGAAACTACTATAGTAAGAATGACGATTTCTTCTCTATTTTAATTATGTTTGCATGCATAAGATCTAGATTTAATTTTATGACTAAATTAAATATCACATATATGAATATGTCGAAATAATGATATTAATATTTCATAACAAGCGGTATCATGAGCCTTAGGTTGTTTGCATGCAAATCGGTTATTATTTTTCCGAGTTATACGATTAACAAACAAAACTTATAAATTTGTGTTTATTATGAAATATCACGAAATTTATTTGCATGTTGAAGTTTCTGGTCCTAAAATGTATTTAGGATATTTTGGTTCATTTATGGATTTTATTGTTCATTTTATATAATAATGGCATTAAAATGTGATTTTTATGATAAAAATGTCATTTTTGGACTAAAAATACCTAAACTTCGTTTTTTCCAGTGGTTTTTGGATATGTTTTCACATATATTATATACTAATGGCCTGTAAATTTTCATAATAAAATGAGTTGTATTGCTCGAAATATGGATTTTTCAAGTTAAAATCGTATTTAAGTGGGAAAATAGGTTAATATGAGTTATATTTCGAATCTGGTCATAGACATTTAGTATGTTGTCACATGCAATTTTACAAAATGTGTGTAAAATTTTTGGCTATAATGAAGTCTTTATGCATGATTTATGAATTTTTTATGAAAAATCACATAAATAGTGACTTTAATTAGTAAAAATTGCTAAAACATACTTCATGACTAAGGAAAAACGTCACATATTGCATTTTATCATATATTTCAAATCTAAAAGTGAAAATTTAATAAAAATAATTTTTCTCATATTTTTATGGTAATAATTGATAAATTCGATAAACCGCAACATTGTTTTTCTCGATAAATTTTCGAAATTTTTAACCTAAGTTTTTGAAAATTATGAGTGTCATGGTATTTTTTCAGAATTTTTATGAGTTTAAATTTCAAATTTTGAAATTATTTGAAATTTTTATGATTTAATTTGATGTTTATGATATAATTTTGTATTTTTGAGTCCATTTATTAACAATATTAAGAAATTTAGGTTAATTATTGTCAAATGTTAGTGGAGACTAATTTTGAGTCCTAAGATGGTTAGGGTAATTAACTTGTACATAAATATGATTTTATGTAATTATTGTGATTTTAAAATGTTAAATCACGCAAATCCGTAAAAACCGATTAATATACGATATTGGCTCCTTAAAGGCGATTTAGCATAAAATTTTGCATGTTCATACATATTATAATGCTGCATTTTATTTATGATTGTCATATTTTAATTTTATGTAATTTTTGAATTATGTAATTTTACTTAGTATGGCCTTAGTTTTAATTGGTATTGCCCGAAATGTATGGGAATATCGATTCGGTTGTAATTTATTGTGATCTCGTATCACCGTTTTGTAATTTAATAGATTTATTTTTATTTTTAATTACAAATGTATAATAGGAAATTATGTAATTTATTTATTCCGGAGTTCCTTGAAGACGGTGCCACTCGAGAAGGCGATCCATCAAAGAATGTTGCCTTAAAATGCGTGCCAAGACCGAAGTTCAAGGGACCAAAGGAGTTGTTTTCCGAATTTGTAATAGTTTATTAGATTTACTATTTTAGGAAGGTCATACTAGGATTTTATTTATGCTTTGCATTTTATTTATATGTTGCATGCATCGCTAAATTGCCATAACTAAATCATGCATTTTTATCGAGTTTATCGACCGTGTCAATTACAATTATCGTAGTTTACCGCTTTAGTTCACTTAAAACGTGATAGATAATAAATTGACATGACCTCTCGCTAAAATAAACAATTGAGACTTAGCCTTACCAAAAAGTAGAAACCATGAAAACCTATTTCGCGAGGGAGTGCACTCGGCCGGTACAAACCTTGTTACGTAGGGGAAGTGGGTGATAAATGTCTATCCACCGAATTCATGTTGATGAGGGATGAATCGGCTACCCCGTGCCCAAGTTAATGTGAATTTGGATCATGGACACATTTATTTGAAATTTGGATTGACCTCAACGGAAGTATTCGTGACCGTAGTCGCATGTGTTCCGGGCTATAGATAAATATTAGTGTAATTTATCGACCAAAAGTTCTAAAAGTAGAATCGATTAAAGAGTTAATCCACCGAGTTATATTGATAAGGGATGAATCGGCTACCCCGTGCCCACGTTAATATGAATTTGGGTCTTGGAATCATTTATCAAGTTGGGTAGAGGTCACTAGATAAATGCTATAAAACTTGTTTAAATTAAATTTTTACGAGTGTTATTATTATTTTGAAAACGACAAATGTTTTATTCCTTCTATTTTTGTTTTGTAGACCACTTTTATTTCTCATAACAAATGGCCGCACCAAACACCAACGCCGCACCTCTCACTAATGCTTCATGGCTCCGATCCTTCATGGATCGTTGTAAACTTGAAAAGAATGGGTCAAATTTCTCCGATTGGAATGCCCAACTCAAATTAGCCGCCCAAGGTGACGACAAGCTTCGTTACCTCACCGAGGCCTCTCCACCCGAACCTAATGCTAGGTCGAGTACCGCCACTAGGGAAGCATATGAGGCTTACCACAAAGAGTCCGCCGCAATGAAAAATGTGTTGATTTTTGCGATGGAGGAGGATCTCCAAAGGAGAGCCTTTAAAATGGGCACCGCTAATGAAATCTATTCCAAACTTGTGACAATGTTTTCACAAACTCCGAGGATCGTCCAATATGAGGCGGCCTCGGCATTCTTTGATCTCGATTTCAAGGAGGGCCAAAAGGTTAGCCCTCACGTGCTCAAATTGTTGGAGCTAGTCGAGACTTTGAAGATTCAAAAAGTTGAAATCCCCAAAGAGCTCATTGTAGATAGGATTCTACACTCCTTATCCAAAGTCAAAGCGTATGTTCAATTCCGGGTGAATTTTAACATGCAAGACAAGGACCTGTCTCTTGAAGAGTTGCACAAGTTACTTGTGCAAGCCGAAAGAGACATGGGGTTAAATGTTAACCCACCTAAGGATGTGCTTAACATAAGCACCAAGAGCAAGGGGAAGTTCAAAAAGAATGAGAAAAAGGGTAAGAGGCAAGCTCTCATGTCCACCAAGGCTAAGACTTTTGAAGCTAGCACTTCCAAGACCAAGAAGGGTCTTCTTGATAAATGCCATTATTGTAATGGTGTTGGACATTGGAAAAGGAATTGTTCCAAGTACCTTGGTGGCATAAAAGCTGGAAATATCACTCCAGTAGGTAAATGACTATCCTTTCTTTTATGTTTCTAATTCAACTATAGTATTTTGATACAAAGTTGTGATAATGTATCCCCTTTTTATTGTAAATAGGGCCTCTTCCAAGCAAAGACAAAGGAAAGGAAAAGCAAGCTTGAGAAATCATCAAGGAGCTAGGAGTAGCTACCAATGAAGCTTGACTTTTATTATTGTCTTATTTTAAGTTGTGTTTCGGATTTTTAGAACTATTTTGATTTCCGTGTTCGACATGGAAATGATTGATCCTTTCTAAACAATGGTTGTATTTTGGATTATGGTGGCTTGGTTTGTAACCCAAGTCACCCCTTTTATCGTATTTGTTTGTTCTAAAAATTCGTCTTTATATGCTTGCACATAGAAACATATGATCATCTACTTAAAGTGATCCAATAGACAACTATAATGATGGGATTCATTATATGTCCACAAGCTTAAGGCTTGTGTATGATCAATTATAAAGTGATGTTGAGTTGATGAACTCTCCTAAAGGAATGTCAATTACCAAGTACACTCATCAAACCTAAAACTATTAGTCAATCCATGAGATAGTCCTCCTTGTACTTCAAAATCATTATTTGTGTCTCATAAGCTATCTTTGAATATCTAGTGTATTTATTCTAAAGATAGAGTGGGAGAAAAATGAAGACACAAAGAATACAAAGATAATTTGTATACTTGAGTAATACATGAGATCTACGAAAGAAAGAATGATTTGTATACCTAAATAGAAAGTATACACGAATAAATGAGATCTATGGTCTCGAATAGATGAGATCTACATGACAAAAGAGACCAAGTGAAGTAATCAAAAGAATATGTTCTCAAGATAACTACATGAGGAGACCAAAAGAAAGTTTTGGAAGAAAAGTCTTAACAAGAGATTTGGCTAGTTTATGAACAACATTTGACCAAGAGTTTCAATATTGATATTTACTTAAGAGCCTAAATGAAACAAAGTTGCATCCTTGAAAATAAATGAGATTTATGACTAAAAGTGCAAAGGAAGATATGCCGATATCTACAAAAACTAAGTTAATTGTTAACCACGCTAGTGTCATTACTTAACCTCATTATGAAAATGAAATGGTTAAACCTCCTTCCGGAAAAGGGTATTTTGAGAAGGACGTGTGTTAAATGAAATTCACATTTAAATAATGACATTGCTACGCATCATTATAAAATGAATGAATTATAGATTAAAAATCTCTTTCCATAAGTTTAAGTTTGAAACCTTTTCTAAATAGGTATTTTGAAAGGATATGCTGGGAACATATATGGTTTTAATCTTAATAACTTGGCAAAGCAAAATGTATTTCAATTCTTGAAATGTTTTGATTGAGTAGTCAATTGCGAAACATGTGGAATTGAGTGGGAGTTTGAAATTATCATGTGCAGACATGGAATTTAGTGGGAGAAATCATCTTGTAAAATTTATAACTCATTACTCATTGAGAATGACGAGCTAGTACTATCTTTCACAAAGATATGTTTGAGTTTTCAATTCTGGATGAAAATGGACTATGATGAATCCAATCACATCATGGATGTTGGATAGGTATTGAGATATACACATCAAATCAACGAGAAACGTAGGTTATTCATATCGATGAAAATGGAATTACCATAAGCAGTCATGGTCATTCATTGAACCTAAGAATGGTTGATCACATGATTAAAGATTACTAATGTTTCCGCCATTAGAATAATCATGCACATGTCCAATAATGAATCATATGCTTAAGAGCATGATGACTCATTGGTAAGCCATAGAAGAATCGTCATGAATTCTCGAGGAGAACTAATGAGCTATTCTAGTGTTTGACAGAAGTTGCACCCTACAAAACGTATACCTAGTGCATTGCGAGTTGGTAGAACACTTGACCAGTGCAAGTTATATCATCCACCATAATTCGTTGGTTATGTGATAAATAACAAGAAAGTTCTTTCAAGATAAAGAACCTAAACCTAGGTTGGGAACCTAGATGTGCACTTGGTAAGGTTCATGCTATGAGAGATAACATGAATATAAAGGAAAGTGCAATACGAAAAGTATGAACACATGGACACATTGTATGTTAAACTTCTATTGCAATCGATTAATGTTTACACACTTACGATATACATCACAAGGTTGTAATATTGTATTGACTACCCGAGTGTGATGTCGACATTCGTCGTTTGAGTTATTATTAACTCACCTTATACTTTGTTACATCCAAACGGGTTGTAGAGACAATTGAACCCCGTTAAAGTGAACACGGATTAGCATTGTATTCGCCCATAGTCACTTACATGAGGTGACGTCTCGAAGTGACTAGAGTGTGATGCGATTGATGGCAAGTTCAAGTGCCATGGAGTCATGTGAGATGACTAGTCGATCACATAGGCAGACTGTTAGGAACACTATGTCGGGCCTTTATGACCGCTTATAGAGTTCTGGCAAATTTATATAGCCTGGTCGTGGCGAGAGCTACTATAGTATTCTAATGAGTCGATTCTTTTGACTAAAGACTGTTCGCCTAAGGTGGCACAGTTTCAGATTAACTTTGATTTATGTTACTACGACCTTCGTAAATGGGGTCAAATGGGCATATTTTGGGTTATGATGGTTGTGGCTAGCCGAAGGGAATAAGTGCGATAGGAATTGTCCACCCCTTGTGAGGGTTATAACAATATCTCAGGGCCACTCGAGGAGTAATGAACTGGAAATGCGTGGCCACGCTCGGAAGGTATCCATGGTGGATAATTCCAGTCAATCAGTTATTTTCCAGATCGAGGAAACCACTCTAGATATAATCACTTGCAAGTACGACCTGAAAGACACCTTGCATTGAGTGGGAGATAGTAATAGGACAAGAGAGTTGGTGACGCACACTTGTCGAGGACAAGTGGGAGATTGTTGGAATATGTGTCCTCCGACAATAATGCGATCACAATTGTCGATCATGATGATCACATGTTTAAGTCTCATTTTAAATAATACATGTGGGATGTAATATTTTACAGTCAACTGGTCCACACATATCGGTAATGATTGGCTGACTAGAGTTTGACATTACTGTCGTGCAACGGTGGTGATCAGTTGATCCCCTTAGGTCATACCTAAAGGGTAACACTCTTAATTGAATATTTAATTGATCGTATGACGATACGAGTTAATTAAATTACTTAAAATTGACGGACGATTTTGGAAATAATATTTACGTGTCTCATTGAAATTTGATTAAATAAGATACTGTCTAAGTGATCGAATTGTTTTATTGCTTAGATGAAATTATTGTTTACGGAAACAATTGAAACAGAATGAATAAATTATTATAAATACAGAATGTTGTAATTTATGATTCGGAAACCCATTACGGTACAAGTAATTATGAATTACTAGGTTAATTTTATAAGTGACATATTTTATTAATATGTTGATTTTTAATTGTTAAAAATACATTATATACACATAATGTCATGGAACATGTTACATGTGACAAATTGACAAATAAATTGTAAAATGGACTTTCCATTTTACAATATATGTACCGAAATAATGGGGTGGGTTGGGGTTTTGTATTATGTTTTTATAATATATAAGAAGCATAATCATTAACCTAATTGATAGCCATGCACACCTAGTTGCTTTTGTGAAGAGCATCTTGGTCATACATTGGCCCTTGCCACCACCCCCTACCCGGTTTTGTCATAGAAAAAAGACCAAGGGTTTTTCCTCTATTTTTCCTAATATACACTACAATGACAAGAGTGTAACATTCATTCTTTTTCAACATCTAAAACATATAGAAATTTTAGAGAGAAAAATTACTCCTTCTTCCCTCCTCTCTTGACCGAAAAAGCAAGAGACCAAAATAATATTTTGGGTCATTTTTATTGAGATTAATATTGTTCTAGTATTAATAATATTAGTTTTTAAGAGGTTATCTTGGGTATTCATCTTTGGGGGGGATTCTATCCTTGAATCCTTGTTCTTCCATTTGTAAGGAAAGCTCAAGAACAAGTGAGAAGGAGAACTCACTTGTGCCCTAAATCCGAAACTACTATAGTAAGAATGACGATTTCATCACTTGTCTATTTTAGTTTGCATGCATAAGATCTAGATTTAATTTTATGACTAAATTAAATATCACATATATGAATATGTCGAAATAATGAGATTAATATTTCATAACAAGAGAATGTGTACTGACAGTAGAGCCATCAACAATATTACTGTCAAGTATAGATTCCCAATTCCAAGGTTGGATGACATGCTTGATGAGCTGAGTGGTGCCAGAAGTTTTTCCAAGATTGATCTCAGGCAAGGATACCATCAGGTGAGAATCAGGGAGGGAGATGAATGGAAGACTGCCTTCAAAACAAAGCATGGGTTATATGAGTGGCTTGTGATGCCATTTGGCCTCTCAAATGCACCCAGCACTTTCATGAGGTTGATGACTGAAGTGTTGAGCCCATGCTTATGCCAGTTTGTTGTAGTGTACTTTGATGACATACTGGTGTACAGCAGCAGCAGAGGAGAACATCTTAGGCATCTTGAAGTGATTTTTAAGATTCTCAGGGAGCAGAAACTGTTTGGCAAGTTGGAAAAGTGCACCTTCATGGTTGAAGAGGTGACCTTTCTAGGGTACATTGTCTCTGGAAGAGGTATATCAGTAGACCAGGAGAAAATCTCAGCAATCCAGTCCTGGCCAGTCCCAAAAACAATCACTGAAGTTAGAGGATTCCATGGATTGGCTTCCTTTTACAGAAGATTCATTAAAAACTTCAGCTCAGTTGTAGCACCAATCACTGAGTGCATGAAGAAGGGAGAGTTTCAATGGACTGACAATGCTCAACAGTCCTTTGAAAGAATTAAGAAGTTGATGTGTGAAACCCCTATCCTGAAGCTGCCAGATTTTGATCAGCTGTTTGAAGTAGAATGTGATGCCAGTGGAGTTGGCATTGGAGCAGTTTTAATTCAGGCTCAAAAACCAGTAGCCTATTTCAGTGAGAAGCTAAATGGGGCTAAACTAAAATACTCTACCTATGATAAAGATTTTTATGCTATCATCAGAGCCCTGATGCACTGGAATCATTACCTGAAGCCCAAACCATTTGTGTTACATTCAGACCATGAGGCACTAAAATATATCAATGGTCAACACAAATTGACTCACAGGCATGCTAAGTGGGTGGAGTTCTTGCAATCATTCACTTTTTCCAGCAAGTACAAGGAGGGAAAACAAAATGTGGTAGCAGATGCTTTGTCAAGGAGACACACCTTACTATCAGTCATGGGAAACAAGGTCCTTGGGTTTAAATTTATGAAAGAGATGTACAAGGAAGACCCTGATTTTTTTGAAGAATGGATAACTCATATTGAAGGACAAAGGGTTCCAGGGAGCAAGTACCTCTTGCAGGAAGGGTTCTTATTCCAGGGCAACAAGCTGTGTGTGTCTAGAGGATCCTACAGGGATCTACTGATAAGGGAAGTTCACTCAGGAGGCTTAGGAGGTCACTTTGGAGTCCAAAAGACCTTGGACATCCTTCAGGATCAGTTCTATTGGCCCAGAATGATGGGAGATGTCCAGATTATTCTCAGGAGGTGTTCAGTGTGTCAGCAGGCCAAAAGCTCATTCCAGGCTGGTCCTTATACTCCTCTACCAGTGCCTGGTAAGCCATGGGAAGATGTAAGCATGGATTTTGTTGTTGCCTTACCCAGGACTCGGAGGGGCAAGGATTCTGTGATGGTAGTTGTTGATAGGTTCAGCAAGATGGCTCATTTTGTGGCATGCAAGAAGACTGAGGATGCTGCCAGTGTTGCTGAGCTCTATTTACAGGAAATTGTAAAGTTACATGGAGTGCCAAAGACCATAGTGTCTGACAGGGACACCAAGTTCATGAGTTATTTTTGGAAAACCCTGTGGACGCTTCTGAAAACAAAGTTGTTGTTCAGTACATCTCACCACCCTCAGACTGATGGACAAACTGAAGTCACCAACAAAACATTGGGCAGGATCCTGAGATGCATAGTCAGCAAGTCCTTGAGGGATTGGGATTTGGAACTGTCACAAGCTGACTTTGCATTCAACAGGGCACCATCAGCTGCAACTGGTCATAGTCCATTTGAGATAGTCTATGGGGTTAATCCACTCATGCCCTTAGATTTATCCAGTGTTCCAAGAGAGGAGATGAACCTTGATGCTAAGGCCAGAGCTGAACAAATGCTAAAACTTCATGAATCAGTCAAGAAACAAATTGAAAGAGCCAATGAAAGGTACAGGAAGCAGTCTAAGATCCCTCAAAGGAAGAAGGAATTCATGGCATGTGATCTGGTCTGGATTCATCTAAGGAAAGAAAGGTTCCCAGCCAGGAGAAAAAACAAGTTAATGCCAAGAGCTGATGGCCCATTTGAAATTGTTGAAAAGATTGGATCAAATGCCTACAAGGTGGATTTACCAGGTGATTATGGGGTACATGGTACTTTCAATGTGGGAGATCTCAGTCCTTACTATGATTAAGATGATGAGGAGGCTACGGGGCTTGAGGACAAGCCCTGTTCAACCAGGGAGGCTGCAGCAGAACCGGGATCGAGGGCAACACCGATCGGCAAAGCAGCAATAATTCCAATCATACTACCCCACAACAATCCCCGCCATGCGCCGCTTTGGGAAGTCTCGGTATCAAGACAAGCTCAACCACCAACGCCACCCTAGCCAGCAAACATTGACCAACTAAGATCGGAAAAGTCTTAAGGAGCCAGGCCTAATTCACCCCGCAATCAAGAGAAAACCCCACCGAAAGTCAAGTCAAAAGGGACATAAAGCATAAAGTATATTGCCATTTCTACGGCTAAACAAGGAAGGAGTTGTTCTTTGAAAAACTTTTGCTTGTCTCTCCATATTTCGATACCACCTCGAGAAAAGTCAAGACCCCCACTGCACCCATTCGTCCTTACACTCCCAGCCAAAGCAACACTCAGACCTAGGAAGCAAAGATGTCACTATCGGTGCAGGATTATATTTCTGTTGTTTTCTTGCAGCTTCTTTTAAATCATTTTGTCATCATTGTAAAATATTTCCAGTACTTTATTTATGTTCTAAGAACGAATCTTGGCCCTTGGATGAGATTACTAGGTTAAACTTGTACCATATCTCCAAGAGGAAGGCCTATATAAGGACCTCTCCTCCAACTGCATTGAGGCAGCTTTTTGATGAATATTAAACCAGAGTTTTCTCTCAATTTTAAATCTCTATAATTTGTGCTTAGTCTGTAGTTAAGAGTCAGGCCTGTTAACATCTTGTGCTTAGACTGTAGGTGTTGAACAAAGTCTGTTGGTAAGATTCATTCAATCTCGTGCTCGATCGTGGGTTGTGTGGTCTTGCTGTTAACTTGAGTTGGTTATTATCTGTGCTAGGCTGTGATAATTTCCATGTTAAGTTGTCCAAATTGTTAGCTTGTTTCCCTGTGAGTATTCTGTGGGATTTAAGTTGATAATTATATCCCTTGGTTCCCTCTCAGTCATCAAATAACATTCCTGTGTCAAGCAGTCTGATTCTTCCTGTCAGCCTGTCTTATTTATTCAACTAAAAATACTTAGAGTGTCTCAAAATTCCTAGAATTTTACTCAGAGTTATTTAACCAATTAACTAGCTTGTCCCCAAATTTCATGATTTTAGGAGGCCATTTGGTATTTTTAATTATATTCTCAAGTCTGTTGCATTCCTGAACAATTCAGGAAACTCTTGTCTAGGCAAAGATTGAGTCTTTTGTGTCAGGCCTGGGGTTTGACACTGCATACACAAGCCAATGTGAAACTAACCAGGGAGCTCAAACCCGGCAATGAAACCGAAAGCCCGCAACCCTTAGCGCATCAACTGTAATAGTCTTGTGAAGACACTGCCTATGAAGTCAGAGCCGGCAGAAGGGATAGACTGACCGGAGCAAAGACAGAGCACAGGCAGACAGACTGGAGCAAGGACCAGCGCAAACCCCAAAAAGAAAACAACTTCCAAACTATCAGAACGGTGGAGAGCCAAGAGGACCATGGAGGAGGCAGCTTTGCCTACTTGTCAACCCGCCACCGTCCTAACACAACTCCAATAATATGGGATGTGTACCTTTGGGCCTATTATTTGTGTAACACCTCAAGAGATTGAGAGGAAAGTTGTCCCACATCGGGAAAATAAGGAGCTTATGATATGTTTATAAGGGATTCCACACACCACTTAGTAACAAGGCATTTTGCTTTTGGGCTTAAGTGAGAACAAATAATGGGCTCAAAGGTACACATCCCATCCTATGGGGTTGTGTTACGACTGTGGTGGCTCGGTTGTAATAAATGGTATCAGAGCAACCCAGCGACCGTGTAGTGGGCCTGTGGTCAGGAGTACTCAGGTCAACAACCAAGCGGGGAAGGATTCTAGGCTTGGTTGCGGTCATATTTAAAGCACAACGAGGACGTTGTGTTCTTTAAGTGGGGGAGTTTGTAACACCCTGATAAGACGGGCTTAGTACAGTATAGGAGTGTCGATTTAAGCGAGTATTGGTGAGATTTGTGGAGTTTTAATGGCGTAATTGGATAAATTCTCATGTAATGTTGTTAGTTGAAATTAAGAATAATTGGGTAGTATTATGGGTTAATGAACTTGAAGATTGATTTTGATTGCTATTGGATTATTGAAGCACAGCTAAAATGGACCCATTGTTCGGATCGAGAAATCAAGAATGAAGCCCAAGTGAATGTCAAACAAGTTAAATGAAAAGGTTACTAATTGGTCCTTGTCACATGGCCTTGTCCCCTTTTAGACCTACAAGCCCAAAAATTATATAAACAACATGAAAAAAATGACGGAGCGTCGTTCACGCGAGTCGCGAGTCCCTACGCGCGGGTAGCCCGTGCCGCAGCAAGAGGAAAGCTGATTTCAAGCTTTATGTTCGTGTTTCCTATTCCCATCTACTTTTTATTATTATTATTACTAGATTTAATGCCCGTGTGATGCACGGGCCACTTGTAATATTACGTTTTATAAACAGTTGTAAAATATCACGTATTACCTCGATGTTTGTATCAGTAAAATCGTACGTGTATTAACAAATAACAGACTGACACTATAACAACGAATAGTCCATTAATCTTATTTTTATTAAATGCAGTCAATGACTCAATGTTATATCAAATATATAATATCCAAATTAAAATATTTTATTAGTTTTAATCTCCTAATTTCTTTTTAGGTGCGTAGTTTGCAAATTGATATTTATGAATTGTGATTTGTGATTGCATACAGGTATGTCAATCACTAATAATCAAACCATATTTTATCAAGTTTTTTTCTTTTTTTTTTTTTCAAATGATCGATTATATCGCATATAAGAATCAAACTCTCAACCTCACGGTTGGAGTAAGAGTGGTCTTATCACTTGAGTTAACTCTCATTCTTAGGGTTTTAAGTAGGTGGAGCCCTTAAAACAAAAGTTTGAAGGAACTAAAACTTGAAATAAGAGAAGGATTATATATTCTTTTCCGTATTATATTCATGGTTTGTGATTTTATATAAAGTAAGGCAATCAATAATCAAGCTATACTAAATTAACAAAAACTCTTTTAACATAAACGAAATATACGATCTCAGTAAATTAAATCGGTTGTGCTCTTCTCCTAGGAGTGTACTAACAATTGAAATAAGAGAAGAATATATACCTTGTTTACCAATAGTATATGTAAAATACATTTAAATTTACGGGGTACCTATGAAGAGATATACGGTAATAACAATTGCGGAGATCAGAATTCTCGTACATAATGCATGTGTATCCTTCATAATATGAATAATAACTAAATATTTGATAAATTGTACACCGTACTAAAACTTGGTAATATAAAAAGTGTATAATTATATAGAGAATATGTTGATGGATTTCTGATCTCATCCTAATCTTAAGCCGTACAAATAAGTTTATAGCACGTTTTGACCTTGTTTTTTTTTTTTTTAAACTTATAAAACCCGCAAAAATCTAATACAAAACTCTAATACATTGTATCAACTCTAATAAGCAATTCACATCCAAAAAAATATTCTAAGCAATGATGAAAAGTAGTAGTAACCACCCTCTGTTATGTTGCTTCTTAGCTCATCTCTTATACGACCTCTTTATTTGTGTGTTCCTTTGCCTTTATGAATACAAATCATTAATTTCTAGAGTATCACTAAAACCATCAATTAGTAATTTAAATAGTAAAAAAAATTCAAATAGCTTGTATGATACATCTGTGCATTTTAAATACAATCTGCACCAAAAAGAATTTAAACAAAAGTTAGGATTATAACTCAAAATTGTTTTTAACTTTCTTTCAAATGACAAAACAGGAACAAACCACCTACACATCGATCATGTTTTATATCCAAACATGTAGTTACTTTGAGGTATTCTACTTCTATGACTCCACATCCAACTAATCTTTATCGTTGTATTATTATAATAATCTTTCCATTATTTATTCTAAATTGTGAACAACACAACTTGCTAATTGACCGCTATATATCTTATCTTTAAGTTTGAAGTTGTGTTTAATTTGTCTACTTTTCCTATTATTACTCCGCTTCTAATATTGCTCATAAGAGTTATGTAAAAGGTGGACTCTCGGTAAAGACTTGAATCACAATTCACTCGATATTAAATATAAAATTTATCCTATAATGTCTACTGCATAGGCCTGCTGCTGGGGTTTTTTTGGAGGCAAAACCTGATTTTAAATAGACTATTAGCCTACTACTACTGACACTAATCATATTTATATTTCATGCCATTAAAATACATATAATAAAAAAATTATATTTTAAATTATATCTTAACGAACCTGACTCAACCAAACAAAGAATACATGTCTCCTAGGGCTAAACATAAACATTCGAAAAAACTGTAATATGAAGACTAAAGAACCTGGCCCGATCCTCTTGGGCAGTCGAAGCTCCAAAAATTAAATACCGTATTTTAGTCGATCTTCATATATGTTTTCTGAAATACAAAGATTGTTTTAGTAAACATACACCTAATTAATGAACAATAAACAAACAAAATAAAGAAACTGGAAATCCAACAATTTACATTGTTGACCAAATAAAAAAAAAAACGTAGATAATGCTTAGCAGAAATAACTCTAATCGATAATACTCTGTATAGTATTAAAACTTACCCAATAAGATGCCAATTGCGTTGCTCATTGATTCACAAATAAAACTAATATTAAAGAGATTAATCAACCATATTTTATTGATAACAAAGAATCAAGCTAATTACAAAATAAATGACCATAACTTACCACAGAACACGAGATTGTTAAGGAATTAATTGCATGAATCTGTAGGATAAAACAATATACTCATACATGCATAAATCACACTAAGAGAAATCATAGAGAAAGGATGAAGGATAGACACTAAGAAACCATTATCATAAATTATACGTGTATAAAAAAAGTCATAATCATCATAAATAAATCATAATATAAAGAAAATAAGGAAGGATAGGAAAAGAACACGTAATTTCTTTTCCTTTTATATATGTTAAAAATTTTGTTTCATGATTCCAACACAAACTCCTCAGTCAATTAAATGAGCCTTTTTTATTATCTTTAAACAATATTTTATTGGAATTTATCAAACCCTTATCACTCACGCTGGGAGGTGAAATTAGATTGTTTATAAGATGGATATTTAACTCCAATAAGACTTCTTTAACACTACGGAGTACTATTTACTCCTCCGTATTTCCTAAGAAACTCTATCTTTTAGTCGTATTTGTTTTTATCAATTTTTTTTTTCAGTGGAGGTTATTTAGCATTATTATTATTAATCTAAGGTGTTTTGCTAATATTGGAGACTCTATAATCGCTCGAAAAAAGCTTCCTTTATTAATATAGATAGATTATTATTATTATTAGTAGTATGAGGTTAAGTATTAGATTCATATTACCATTCATTCAAGTTGTAATTTTGGGGAAGAACTCAATAATCCTATTATTATTCGTCTTATGTAGATTGTGAGGAACTAATCTTCCCTTCTCGATTCAAGATACTTTGAAGCTACGAGTTTATTAATTGTGAGACCGTCTTAATCGTTTACTTTATACTTGAGTATTATTTATTCTCCGTTCTTAATATATGATTGTTGTATGTTTAATTTATTTGGCCAATTAATTATTACATCCTTCAATCTATTGCAATTCTATATGTTTGAATCCGTAATTGTTCAATTCATTAGATAAAGTTGCAACCTTTAATCCAATTATTTGTATGCGTTTCATCGTAGTTGGGTAAAAGGGGGAATAAATATATATTCTAACCGATAACCGCGTGTGTTAAAGGTCGTTATTTCCATTGATTGTTCTATTTGTTCATGCTGCTAATGAATTAAATCTAGACGCTTGGATTCTATTGTTCATTAATTAGGTTGCTTAGTCTCGCGTTTCGAACTGAGTAATATTATCTAAGGAGCATTTAAAACTCTTGTATATTTTACAATGGGATACTCAAGTGATAAATTAGGATTAGCGGTCGACGATCAATTGTTAACTAATAGTGGATAAACCTTGACTCGGGACCTTTTAGCCATCCGAATTCATCTCATTTATTTATTGCTTTTTCTTATTAGTTCATTAGTTATAATCAATCTCAAAACCCCCATATTATTGTTACTTGTACTCTTTACTTTTTACACATTAATTACATCGCCTTCCCTGTGGATTCGACACCCGACTTACCTCTACTATATAGATAAGGGAATAGGACATTATTACTTATTTTTGGGAGCATACGACTTCGGCTCACCAAATTTTGGCGCCGTTGCCGGGAAGGCAATTGTTGATTTTTGTGTTTTGTAGTATAGAGTTTTAGTATATTTATTTAGTTTAATTTACTTGATATATGGCTACTAAATATTTCCCCCAATATGAGAATGAACTGTTTTATAAATATTTCAATAGGTTACATGAATATGTTATAAGATGTCGTCATCCTTATCAAATATGGGAGCTTTGTCGTGTAATTTATAATGGTCTAAATAAGGAGACACTTGGGAAGGTTCATTCTTTAAGTCGGGGAAAGTTCATTAATAGGTTGAGATATGAGGAAAAGTGGGGGCTTTTTCAATATTTGGCTTATGACACTGAAGAATGGGAGCGATACAATTCACTCCCTATACATTCCCAACCCCTTTATTCTGATGCTTTGAATTGTCATGATAACTCACCTTTGTCTACCGAGGATTTGATACGTGCTTATGTGGCTGATGTGAATTCTTCTTGTGTTAATATTACTCCCTCCCCATGTGAGACTAACCTGCTAGTTAGTCAAGATTTAGAGGACAGAGTTGAACAAGCGACTAATCACTTTGATAACTGTGTGACACAAGAAGAACTTGATTCTTATTATCTTAAGTGGCAAGCTGAGCATATTGATAAGTGTCATGACCCCCTTCCTCTTGAACCTGATGTGAAGCACTCTTATAAAGAGAGTGATGTCGATAGCGATGATGATGGCTTTTGGGATGATGATGAGGAGGAGGGTGGTTATAATTTGACACATTCATTACCCCCTCCCTCTGTTTTAATGTCAATTGACCCTTCTTGTGCTATTGGTGAGATGATACACGTGCAGGATGATTCCTCGATTCATAGTGTTTTGAGTGAGGATTCCAAGTTTGAGGATATCTTGAGTTGTTATTGTGGAGGATGTACATGAAGGGCGTTTGATTGAGGCAAGTGAAGCCAATGAGGAAGTGGATGAGGTCCTTAGTGATGTTGGAGATGATTTTTCAATGTTTGACAACGTAGAGGACACTCTACCCTTTGGAGAACCTATAGTTGTACTGATAGAAAGTGAAGAACTGAGTATAAACGTTCAAGAGAGTAGAGTAAAAAATGATGAGAAAGTACAACATGATGATCTCCTTGAGGTTTTATCTCAAAAACAGGAATCACCAACTGCTCATCCAAAGGAGATAGATAAGGTAAATCCCAAAGCTCCTTATATTTTCTCTTTTACATACTTGATTTTGCCTTTTGATTCCTTATCTTATAAAGATTCATATCGTGATTTAGTAGCTAGTATGGAACAATTAAGGGGCTCGGATAAATTCGGGTTATTTGCTTATACCTCTTTTGTTCATGTGTTGTTTCAATTGATATTGAGCTGCTACTGTTATTTCACTGACTCTTTTGCTAGCATGTTTGATAAACTCTTAAGGGCATTGAGTTGTTCCGCTCTTGACTACTAATCACTCAGCTGAAGGAGATTTTGACAGGTAAATCTCTAACTTTCTCTTAAGTCGGGTGGTTCACCACTCCGCGAGATGTCGAGCCAACGACGTAAAACAACAGCGCTTCTGGGAGGCAACCCATAGATTTGTGTGTGCAATTTTTGCAAAAAAGAAAAAAAAACGGAAAAAAAACGAAAATTCAAAAAAAAAAAAAAAAAAAAAAAAAAAGCAATCGGAACTGCCTTGAATTCTGGTGTTGGCGACATACGCAGGGAGACATAGAAGGTTGGTTGGGTAGGATAGAGGCTATGGTGTGGAGAAACTGCGGTGCGTTGTTGTGGCACCTTGCTATTGCGGTTGGATGGTTCGTTAATTTGGCGTAGAGAAGATTAGGATTGACCGTGTAAGCTCGGAGTTGTGGAAGTATTTTATTTATGTGCAATTTGTTACCGGGACATATGTTTTTAGAGCTACTTGGTCATTTGTTAGGATGGAGTAATAAGGGGCATTAGTCTTCTTTGGTTTCTCTCATCTTTTGTTGGCCTTGTGTGATTGTGTTTTATGGAATATGCTAATGGCCAAATGTGGGGAGGAGGTATGGTGCGTGGATTGCTCTATTTCATGCGGTGTTGAGGCATGTTGGATGACTTATGTCGTCATTGGCGATTTCTTATATGAGGTGTGTTTTGTTCTCCTTTTCCCTTTATTGTGTCCTTACAACATTGAGGACAATGTTTTATTCAAGTGTGGGGAGGGAGAATCGTTCCGATTTTTACTCATTTGTAATTGTGTGCTTTTATTTCGGTTATTTATTTCAGAAAAAAAAAATTGAAAAAAGATGAAAAAGTGAAAGAAAGAAAAGAATCTCGGCTAGGTGAAAACCCGAAAGGGCGCCTAGGCAAGATTGGGATGTGGCCGAGGACGGAGTGAAAACCCGAAAGGGCGCTCCGGGTAAAATGAAGAATCGAGTTGCGTGCCACTGAGAGTAGAGTGAGGTTGAAAAAAAAGATAAGCTAGAGTGAAAACCCGCAAGGGCGGGCGCTCTAGGCAAAATGAGAGATTTAGGTAAAAGAAAAGAATTCTTTCGATGTTATTTTATCTCTCTTTGCTGTGTTGGAGATCGTCTTACAAGAGTTTCATTGTAAGTCTTGCTACCTTCCTTATACTTCTGCGGATCAGTGTTGGTATAAGCTTGTAATGAGTCCTTTAAGTTTACTCGAGGACGAGTAAAGATCTAAGTGTGGGGAAGTTTGATAAGACGGGCTTAGTACAGTAGGAGTGTCGATTTAAGCGAGTATTGGTGAGATTTGTGGAGTTTTAATAGCGTAATTGGATAAATTCTCATGTAATGTTGTTAGTTGAAATTAAGAATAATTGGGTAGTATTATGGGTTAATGAGCTGGAAGATTGATTTTGGTTGCTATTGGATTATTGAAGCACAGCTAAAATGGATCCATTGTTCGGATCGAGAAATCAAGAATGAAGCCCAAGTGAATGTAAAACAAGTTAAATGAAAAGGTTACTAATTGGTCCTTGTCACATGACCTTGTCCCCTTTTAGACCTACAAGCCCAAAAATTATAGAAACAACATGAAGAAAATGACGGAGCATCATGCAGCGTTTCTTGGCAGCCGTTCACGCGAGTCGCGGGTCCCTACGCGCGGGTCGCCCGTGTCGCAGCAAGAGGAAAGCTAATTTCAAGCTTTATGTTCGTGTTTCCTATTCCCATCTACTTTATTATTATTATTATTAGTAGTAGTATGAGGTTAAGTATTAGATTTATATTACCATTCATTCAAGTTGTAATTTTGGGGAAGAACTCAATAACCCTATTATTATTCGTCTTATGTAAATTATGAGGAACTAATCCTCCCTTCTCGATTCAAGGTACTTTGAAGCTACGAGTTTATCAATTGTGAGACCGTCTTAATCCTTTACTTTATACTTGACTATTATTTATTCTCCGTTCTTAATATATGATTGTTGTATGTTTAATTTATTTGGCCAATTAATTATTACATCCTTCAATCTATTGCAATTCTATATGTTTGAATCCGTAATTGTTCAATTCATTAGATAAAGTTGCAACCTTTAATCCAATTATTTGTATGCGTATTATCGTAGTTGGGTAAAAGGGGGAATAAATATATAATTCGAACCGATAACCGCATGTGTTAAAGGACGTTATTTCCATTGATTGTTCTATTCGTTCATGCTGCTAATGAATTAAATCTAGACGCTTGGATTAGATTGTTCATTAATTAGGTTGCTTAGTCTCGCGTTTTGAACTGAGTAATATTTTCTAAGGATCATTTAAAACACTTGTATATTTTACAACGGGATACTCAAGTGATAAATTAGGATTAGCGGTCGACGATCAATTGTTAACTAGTAGTGGATAAACCTTGACTCGGGACCTTTTAGCCATCTGAATTCATCTCATTTATTTATTACTTTTTCTTATTAGTTCATTAGTTATAATCAATCTCAAAAACCCCTCAATATTATTGTTACTTGTACTCTTTACTTTTTACACATTAATTATATTGCCTTTCCTGTGTATTCGACACCCGACTTACCTCTACTATATAGTTAAGGTAATAGGACATTATTACTTATTTTTGGGAGCATACGACTTCGGCTCACCACACCCCAAGAGATTGAGAGGAAAGTTGTCCTATATTGGGAAAATAAGGAGTTTATGATATGTTTATAAGGGATTCCACCACCACTTAGTAACAAGGACATATGCTTTTTGGCTTAACTGAAGACAATATCAATGGGCCCAAAGCTGCACAACTCATCTTACTATTAGGGTTATGTTACAACGGTGGCGGGTCGGGTTGCTATAGTCGTGTATATTGGTAGTTAATGACTATTGTTACTTCTAGGTTGGGTGAAGTATTTTGAATATCAAAGGGTGTAACAATGTTTGATGACGTGGTTGTAATATGGTCAAGAGATTCATTTAAATTGTCTAAGTTTGATTACATGAGTGCTCTTTCTCTTTTGAATTTTAGTGGTTGTCATCCAATTTTTTAATATTACCGTCTTGATTTGTAATGGAAAAAAATGAATGAAAATATGAATTCAAAAGAAAAAAAGAATTATTTAAAAAAAAAAAAGCATTACTTCTTGCCAGATGGTGAAAAAAGAAAAGAAAAGCAATTTAGCTAGAGTCGAATGCATAATTTTAAGGGACATTGTTTTTCCCTTATGAGTTGTCTCTATTTAAGATCATTTCTCTAGTTGGTAATTGGGATTATCGATTTGTCATTGATGTGGATTTGGTATGCGACTACCGGTTTAGCCCTACATTAGCTAGACATAATTTGCGCAACCACCTTTTAGCCATAATCCCTTAACTACATTTCAAGTCTTTTGCATGTACATTGGTCATTGTTTGGTGGATATGCTTTGTTGATTGTGGAGGTCGATTTCACATTAGATTGCATGCGCATTTCAGGAGTCAAGTAAGTGAGAGTCTTATCTCTTTCTATCTATACGTACATATAACTCACCCTATGCTTGAATCAGTGTCGACTGAAAACTGTGAGGAAATCCGACGATGTATGGTCTTGTAAGGTCGAAGATTGTTAAAGGGAGTCATATTTCCGGTATCGTGTCACATCTCGGAATTCGAGCTGTGTTTTTCATACTTTGTTATTATAGATGTGTGTTGCTATGTAATTCGTGTGTGCATGTTCAATTAGCTCTTTTATGGGTCTAGTTGATTTGCTTGGGAACAAGCAAATGTTTGATTTGGAGGAGTTTTATAAGGGTGTTTTATATGCGATTTATACCGTTACAATGCATTTTATATCCATTTTGCAGGATTGAAGCCACATTTGGAGCTTACAGGAATGAAGTGCCTACGTGCAAGAAAGCAAGGGGCGATGAGGAGAAGATACGAGCTGAAAGGACCATTAGAGGTCTCTACTCGGCCGAGCTCTTGTACTCGACCGAGCCCATAATCACGCTGTCGAGTTATTCTATTAGACTCGGTTTTCGGGATTAATAAATGCAATATATAAATACTTTAAACCTCGTTAATTTGGAAATTGAAGTGCTTAGTTTCCTATCCTGTTAGGAACACCGTGCCTCTGGTTTCCCTTTGCGTCAAGGCTCTCTTTTGAATTATGTGTAAGTAATACTTGTTTGAGATAAACTATCTTGAATATGGATATTTAAGTTCATTTACTCCGCCGCACAACCAACCGCAGGACCAATTCCATAACCAGCCAGAACTGCTGGAGCATAGCATAGACGAAACCGTACTTAAAATACATATCATATTGACTTGCCCAGAAGTTCCCAGGAAAAAAGAAATTGCAAAGGAGCTAAACTAAAGAGCAACAGTGGTAAGATGTCCCTAACTCTTCCGTTGTATCGATGCTGCAATAATAGGAGATATAATTGTACTGTTCAGTAATTGTACGAGGTAAGAAACAATTACGGCCCCAATAACTTTTTTTTGTTTGTTCAAGATTCGTTATTCCATGTCAATGACCAGGTAAATGAAGATCAGGCTCTCAAAGCAACAGAACATTGACCATTGCACTGAACTTCAAGAAACAGGAACCAAAACCAAGAAACAAAACAAAAATCATAACACAATGTTGTTGAGTGACAGATTTCTTAGTCCTTGATCCAACAGTTGCCAAAGCAAGCAACCAGCTTCAGTCGACATGGTGAAGGCATAATAGTCTTATCTCTTGTTGACCTCACGGATTTAGAATTCGATGTTGGAATGACAATGTCCCCAGACGAGTAGTACACAATAAACTTCAGGAGATAAAAAAAAGAGCAGAAAAAATTATGCTCTTTCTTCAAGAATTGTGTTAACTAACTTGCTAACTATATCAGCAACACGATTAGGGGAGTATTTACTGATCATGTCTTCCCTTGCTAGCCTTCCTTTCACTCTAGCTTCCTCGTAATTGATAATGATGTGTCTCATTAAACCCTGTAACTTATGAACTGAAGGTTCTGCCCACAAATGCCCTGCAAATGGCCCTTCTGCCACCTCACTCATTTTATCGACTGGCAAAAGATAGCTATTTTCGTCTGTCAAATATTCAGTTGGGCCTGACCAATTGGTAGCTATCACTGGCAAAGACATTGACATCGCTTCGACAATTGGACGACCCCATCCTTCTCCTCTTGAAGGGAGAACAAATGCATTAGCAGACTTATATAACCTTGGGAGATCTACTTGAGCTACATGTGTATCAATGACATAAACTGGTGCCCAACCACTGGCAGGTTTTTCTAGACTAGAATCCTCAACGAACTCTACAATCTTATTGCCGAAATCCATATCACTATGGTATGGATTTGTCAAAAGGTATAATGACACAAAATCATCCTGAGAAAATTCTGTCAAATATGAATTGAGCAATACATCCCAACCTTTTCTATACTCCCACTTGAAAATGCTCAAGAAGACGAACTCCTTACCAGAACGCGATTTCACACCTTTGTTTGGCTTGCCTAAAATCAATTGCCTCACACCAAGAAGATCTAAAGGCTGATATTTCTCCGGGTCAAAGAAATCCACATCAACCGCCTGAACAAGTTTCACTATCTTTGACGGTTGCACCCCACTTTTAGTAAAGCTAGATACATGAAACTCAGTCGGAACCCAAACAAAATCCATCATATTACACCTCTTCACATGCTCCTCATTCACCCTATCAGTCTCAAACATAGTCCGACCAATGACGGCCAGAAAATCGCTATAACGAGAAGACGGTGGGCAAGGAAACGTATGGAAAAGAGGAGGGTACCAAGCACCAGGCTCACTATGGCAAACCACAATAGTCTGATTCATCCTGCACGGCGTTCGATGAAGGTCCAATGCCAAGTCCCTCATATATTTAGGTAACCCCTCCCAAAAATGGACAGATTCCAAATCACCATGTTGCTCAATCCTCAAATTAAATAATGGGTTTTGAACATTTTGAGTAATTGCAGTAATATAAGACCATGCTTCTGAACTATAGCCACCACCAGATAAAAAAGGAGCCATCCAAAGTACACAATATTGGGTATCAGATTTAAACTTAATTTCATTATAATCTGAGTTTAAACGGAGAAATTTCCAAAGAAATTTAATAAAGTGATTAGCATTTCCTGAAGAAAGAGTTGATCTTAGATGTTGAATTTTGTGGTAATCAGATTTGATTGATGCAAATGCGAGTGCTATAAACAGGATTAAAAAGGGTAAAAAGTAAATGAAAAAAGATTTAGAGAAGGTTGATTTTGGGGTAGGATTGGAAATTGATGGAGGATGATCATTCATTGCAGTAATAAATTTATGGGTTAAGAAAGCAAAACGAATAAACGCAGAGAAATTAGTTCCAGAGTAATTCACCTGCTTTCAGTAACAAGAGAATACCAGTTACGCAACAAGACTACCAGTCCATGCCGCTTTTTAAATCTCACACAACGCTCAACAGTCAACAGTCAACACTCAAGACTCGAGGGAGTATAATTTTAAAATGGGTTTTTCATTTGCATATATTATTGGTAAATGGATAACTAAAGTGGTCCTCTTAAAATTATGAGATTTGACCAATTTTTATATCTATAAAATATAATTAAAAGGTTACCCTAAAATGACAAATAAACGCCAGATAGACAAAACCACGTAGAATCCAAAAAGCCACATAAATTAAAATTAAAATTTAATGTGACATGGCATATTTAAATGTGATGTTGCATATTTTTAATGTGACATGGCGAATTAATGTGACAGATTATCAATTTATTATTACATGACATTAATTTAAATCATTTATCTATAAATTAATTTAATTCACTTATATCTATAATATGAAAGGATATTATCATTATTCTTAAATTAATTTTGTATATTAAATATATTGTCTTCTAAAATTTATATAACCCTTACAAATTTACATCAAATTTCATAATTTATAATTAATATTGACATTTTAATTGAAAGTTTTGTAATAAAACATGTTAATACGGGTTTAGTCAGTCCGAGATCAAACTTTTTAAGTACGGTCTTCAGCCCATCTACATAATTTTTTCGGTTATGGATTCGGTCAAGTTTTGCACCAATGTCGAGTCCTAAATGTTTAGTAAATCCCATGTAACTGGATTGTACATGTTTTAAAGACTTGCTTCACTTGATGGGCCAAATTTAAAGACAAAACATCTGATCTTGACAGTAGTCTAACCTTTGATAAAGTATTAGTTTAGATCCCGCGCAATCAATGCGAGGTATTTATAGAATTTTTATTTTTTATTATTTAATCATGCTAAATTAACACCTTATTAATTTTTTATAGTTCACGTCATTATATTTTGCTATGAGGAAAAAAATTGAACTGTAAAATTATTTAAGAAAACTGAGTAAAATTAAATTGTAAAATAATAGTGATATCTTATTAATTGTTCATTTTTCTCGTTATTACATTTTGTTTCGAGCAAAAAAAAAATTAAAATTGGAAATTAATCCAAGAGAATTGAGTAATGGGCTGAAATGTTTTTTTTTTTAAAAGTATTTTTTATATCACAAAGCTAATGATTCCAATTTATAAATTATCTCTTTTTTTTGTTATGAAAGTAATCAAACGATTTATAGTCTTGTTTATACTCCGTACATAGTATGAATAGTATGAGTCAAGTCATTCTCAAATAATAATATCATTTCTTCCCCTTCCATTTTGTACAAAAAATAAAAAAATGATTTTGAACCACACAAAACACTCTACCCCTCATATAATTGATTTTGGACCACACAAAACCTTCCAAAAAAGGAAAGAGGGAAAAAAATCAAACTGCCATGAAAACGAAAAGAGGGAGGAAATGAGTGAATAGGAGGGAGTATTATTTATAATTTAGTTAAAATTTTATATATAATTTGATGAAAAGATTAATTTTAATGAACAAAATTATATAATAAAATACATTATAATTATTAGTTTTCTTATTTAGTAAATAAAATTAAATTAGCAATAACTTATTTAAAAATATGCTTTTTGGAGGGAACATTTGTGAGTTCACCTATTCTTCTAGTAGTTAGGGGATTACGAAGTAGTAACAATAATCTAACTCTAACATTTGACAGAAAAATGGTCCCACATTGTCAGCCTATTTTCGTTATTGCAAATTCACCTTTCAAACGGCCACTTTTATGGTTAAATATAAACCACAATGGTACAGCCAGTGTTACAACTTATGGTGACTTGTTTTTCAATAGTGGTCATATTTGACTATAAAATGGTTTCAAAATCTCGTCTTCTTGTTTCAGACCAAAATGGCCCGTCTGAAACAAGACCAGTTATAAGCAGAATGTGATACATGAATTTATGAACTCCATTTATGTTGTTTCTAAACTTGTTACTCGGTAGTCCATATTACATTTTTGAGTGGAGGCGACTCAAACTTGCTTCAATCGATCCATGAGGCTCATCCGTAGGAAGATAAACATCGTCTGCAAACTGAAAATCAGTATCATCCATCAGCCTTACCATAATCACAAACTGAAGAAAGCCATCTAAAAACACAAGTCGTCCCTTTTTCCTCGTGAGCATTATAAAGTGATCAAGCTTTTGACCAAAACTCCCAACATGGCAAGAAATGATTACCAAAAAAAAAAAAATTGCAAATAGCAGGCGCCCCTAGATCGAATGCTTTCTTTGTTATCAGTTTACTAATATACTATTTTCCATTTCCAATGAAGTTAAAAGACTCCTTACTCTTTGGTTATGGATATTGAATTATGACCCAATAAAACAAAATGGCTCACTGATTGCGCTTCTTTCTCTTGTCCCGACGCAATTGTCTCTTGGTTCATTCGGAAACAGTCTCTTTGTGGTGCTAACACAAGGGTCAAACTGCGTACATCCAACCCTCTCTTACCCCGCAATTTGGGGTAGCCATTGAGGCACCAGGGGTAATATTGTTATTGTTGTAGTATTTTAGTACTCAATCCTATTCAGCCTATAGTTCCCCTTTCTCTAATATATGTGAGGAGTATTATAATGAAAGGGGAAGTATAGGCTGAATAGGAGGGAGTAATATATACTACTATTTTTTTTTTTTTTTTTTTTTTTGACAATCGGGTTAACGAGGTCTACATTTTAATAGCACGCTTAGCTAACCTATGAGCGGCTTTATTACAAATTCTAGGAACATAAGCAAAAGAAACGCAGTGAAAGTTTGCTGCTACTAAAAATATTGACAAACATCAGATTTGTTTGATGACAGCATATGATAAGTCATAACAGTGCTGATCTCACAAGTTTCTCTGAGTTGTGACTCCTCCAATTCATACGTCCCATTTCTATGCATTTTCAAACCAACATGTCAATCTCATTTTTGGCCCTCATTTACTTCACGGAATATGATTTTCAAAAAAATTCTATAAATATGCTCAAGTTTGAAACTACCTACTGCCATAAAAAAATCAGCTACCTCAAACAATTAGTGAATATAATAAAGATGGAAAGGTTCAATTTCTCAATTTCCTAATTTATAGTAGTGGATTAGAAGAAGTGTTCCTACCTTGACCACATTCGGATTCTGTGCATTTGGCAAGTTTACCGGGAGGAAATGCAGATTTGGCATTTTCAGTTGTATTGATGACACTACAAGAAAACTGAAATTTTGACATTGCAAAGGGTCAAGTTACAAACACACAATCTCATTAAAAGAATAGAGGATGAAGCAGTATAATCAAAGGAGTGTGCAAAGATACAAAACAGGAGTAGATTAGAAGTGCGGGGACTAACTTGTTGAGAACAGCCTTTGCCATTTGATAAAGTGTGCTTTGTACAGATGGGCTATAAACACCTTTACTCGGTGTACCAAAAAAAGTATCAACCAACACTTTCCTCACCTCCAAATATCTTTCAGCGAAGTACAATGGTTTTGTTGGAATGCTTTCAAGATTATCAAACGTGTACCTGTAGTAATTAAGTAAATGTATGTCATTTCATTCAAACTAATACATAAATTAACCCATTCAAACTAATACATAAATTCGATTAACATCAAGGGTCTGATAGCCAAAGCCAATTCTGAATTGTTTGAGAAAGGCTGTGCGGGCCTCTTTGTAGTAGTCTGGATGAGTCTGCTGCACTCCTTCGTTATTCCCTTTCATTTGTATCTCTTGTTTGTTTTCATTTCCATGTTTAATTTGTCTTTCCACTTATTTCTTTGATTTAAATATCTTCTCAGCTCCATCGAAAAGTTCTTCCCTTCACACCTTTTCGTTGTCTCCAAATTTTTATTGTTTCGTAAGATGGTACGTCTCATTTGACATTTGACGATTCATGTTAGAGCCACCCCAAAACATTTTGAGACTAAGCTTTCTTGTTGTTATTGACAGCATCGCTGTGATATGACAATACTAATACATGACGCAAAGGGTAAAACAGCTTAATTGGGCTACAA
Organism: Silene latifolia; assembly: GCF_048544455.1. Taxonomy (NCBI): domain Eukaryota; kingdom Viridiplantae; phylum Streptophyta; class Magnoliopsida; order Caryophyllales; family Caryophyllaceae; genus Silene; species Silene latifolia. The sequence goes on along the minus strand of NW_027413180.1, from coordinate 100,466 downwards.
AGTAACAAACACAAGGCTCCCACAACCTAAAGGAAAATCAAAGGAGTACCAATATCGGAAAGTTTATTACTTTCCTTGAATTGAGTACAAGATGTATTATTTTATTTTTTGATATCAGCAAATTCATACGGAGTATTATGTTATTTAGGTAGTGCTAACAGAACTTTCATGCCTGCTTCATGACAATGAACATATCCCTAAAAAGAATAATACAAAGAGTGACGAGTTTCTCTTAAGTGACGAGAAGACACCTTTAACTGAAGCAGAGAAAGTACCTCCATGTTGCAGTTACTGCTGTGGCAAGCAACCTCTCCCGAGTATCTGGCAGAAGTGTGTACTTGTCCCTAATAAATCCTTCAAAACCAGACTGTTCAATTCACGCCAAAAAAAAAAAAATGAGACTGAAGTTTCCCTTTCAATGTTCAATTTTGTACTTCGTATGATTTAGGACGGGTCGACACCCGTTACTTGTCCTATTTTATAAGCTTAAGAGTAAAAGAGCTATATCACAGGCAACAGAAATAAATACCAAGCTGTTTATCTTAAATGTAGTAGTAAAATTATGCTCATGAAGGCAATAATGTTTAGAGATATTTATGAATTCACTTTCCCTATTTTATCTTACTCAACAAAATAGTAGCGTATAAATAACCACCAGTATAATGGCTCAATGTATACTTTCTAATGTATTCTACATTGTCATTAGCAGATCCAGAAAATGTAACTACTAGCAACAGTAGGACATGGTGAAAGAAAAGAAGCATTATAGGCAGAATACTTGGCTCATACATATGTGCATTAATATCAGCTGCAAGCCTGAAACAGATTACCTGTGTGGTTTTAAGTAAAGCTAAGTCTTCGATGCCTGAAGACACTTTCAAAACACCAGATTTACTCAAAACAACTTCAGCGACATGCTTCTCTGATCCGAGTTCAAAGCCTTTAAGAAAAGAAAACAATAATAAAAGAATTAGCATCTAAGAACCTGCTCGTTTATTGCAGACTCTATCAAAGACATAATTAGGGGTTGGCTAATAGGAACCGTAAGATGATATTCGAACCAGGTAACAAACACGTATGAATGATATCATTACAAACTAACCAGATAACAAGGACAGGTTAAAAAAAACTAAATACATTTATCTCACTAGAAAAGTCAATAGCTGACAATGAGATTACATTAGTTTTTCCACTAAAGACAGCCTCACTGTATGACGATTATTATCTACTCTAAGTCTCAAACTAATGCTCAATTCTTTGTTTGCCTAAACAAACCCTATGTTTTTAATTCATTCTCAGAATCGCAATAACAGCAGCAAGCCAGCAATACCCCGTTGTCTCAATGGTTCCTGCAAATTGCGGGGTACATGGGGTTCGATGTACGCAGCTTTACCCTTATGTTAGCAACACAAAGAGGTTGTTTCCGAATGACCCAAGATGAAAATTGCGTCAAGAACTGCATTGAAGGACTGCTACTTCACAAGAGAAAGAAGCTTAGCCACTTTGGCGAGGCATTTTGATTTATTCCATCATAATCCACCCATCTGACCGAACCTAATTTCCAGTTGAAGTATATTACGTGGAGCCTTTAGTTATGAATGTGCAAGATACATGACTTTAGTTATGAATTCCTTCAGTAACCTTTTTGCATCACCTATGTAGGACATATTATTCGCCACTCTCTTTCTTTTCTATTATTCCTTCTATTGTGCTACTCCGTACAGTTATTTGATTTCCCCTATTCCTTTCCATATGAGACCTAGAGAAAATGGAAGTTTATACTTCCTCTGTTCAAGCTATTCCACAACATTCTCAAGACATTAGATTTGAGTTTGCATTTATGCAATGAAATGCTTTGAACAAAGAAAGAACTATGGACACACTCATAAGTCATCTTCATATTCATCCAATCAAATATCTGAGACAGAACATGGTGGGTGAAATGCAATCAGATTATTGACTCAAATTTGAAGGGGATGAAGACTGCGATATTTAAGATATTTCAAATGTGGCTGAAATTGATTTTCTGATGTAGGAATTAAAATTTTGATTGGTTTGTAACAAAGATATAGTTGTTAGAAGGAACTGCTGTTTAAATTGTAACAGGATTATAACTAGGAATGTGATTGAAGCATTATTTCATAGTTGCGATAATTTGGATTTAGGCAGAACCATATGATGCAAGACAAGGGCACAAAGCATCAATTAGAAACCAACCATGTTTGTGTGGCTGACCATCAATATACACACGCTTCCATGGCTTTTCAACTACCTTGACTATTGCGCCAGTAACCTACACAAAGAAGACAAAGTGAGGAATGGATAAATAGAAACCAAACAGAAGTTATCAGAAAATTCAACCCCAAACAAAAACAAGGATAAACTGAGTTGCATTCTTCTACTGCCTCCATCTCATTTATTACGTTCACTTCAGCTTTGATTAGTCAAATTTGGCCGCTATTTTCTCACAATATACAATACTACAATAGTTATAACTTTTTGAAAAGATAATATGATGGTAGTTGTTTTGATAATCAAACAGATCATATTTGATTATGTATTTTTACATACATTTTGGAGAGATTAATGGTCCAAGTTGTCAATCAAAGTCAAAAGGACACAATAATGTTGGACGGAGTAAGAAACGTTACTATACGAAATTTAAGCAAAACTTATAATTTACATGAGATAATAACCAGTAAAAGCAAAATAAAGTCAACATAGAGGAATGATATGGACATATCAAAGCAATTGCAAAGCTTAAAATCAATGAATGAGGTATGACAAAGATAACAACTTTTGAATGTTCACAATCATATGTTATTACAACTCATCATATTACATTGTGTACCGTGCCTAACACTCGACATTGAAAGGGGTGACACTTGGACACTACGATTTAAGCCAAAAATATGTGGATATTTCATAATGTTGCCGAGTTTAAAAAGATGCACCCTTGTAGAATATTTCTAAGTTCTAACGAGCTTGAGTAACATAGAAGGGACCAGATCCTCTAAAATGGTAAAACCTAAAGAAGGTTTGACACGTTGAAATGCAGGAATTTGGCTGAAGTTTCATCCAGCAAAGGAAAAGGAAAAAAAATAAAATAAACAAATTTAGTTAAAAGCTTGAAATTGACATTTCAAAGACTTAGTCTACCCATCCATAAGCATAATGTTTAGATGGGTCTTTTAGCTGTTATCCTATCCATCTCATATGTCGAAAAAAATCACATGCATGTCCATCTAAATGCTCGCTCAGTGTTAGTCTATCCACGCAAAAGCATAATGTTTCTAAACCACACATTATTGTCAGCCCTTTTCATTGCTCAACATCGTTAATCCTCGGGTCAGCATATGATGTAATGCTACAAAAGGTCTCACCAAAAAGATGCTCAATATATTGTGCGACGCTGTAGAAAGTGTCACTACTCAAATTCGTAAACCTTCCTAACTTTGGCTGAGGACTTCTTTGGTCAAACCATGATCTCATAAAAATGTAAAGACACTCTCTAAAGTTTGGCTTGATTTATAACCTAAACAACTTTTTTCATATTACATTTTTCAAAAGTTGTATTATCGTGAGATAATAATATTTGTTAAAAGTAAATCAGGACAATACAAATGGGATGGACTATGGAGCGAAAGAGAAGGAAAGTATTTTCTCCTCTGCCTTGCTTTCTACCACTATGAACCCAAACTAGCTGCAGGTTCAGGATACATATTATATACTATGGAATACTGGTTTACCATAAATTGATCAGAGGCTAGTTGCAAATTTATTTAAACTCCAAGTAGACACCCGAATTATAACTTGATTTATACTGCAAATATATGGATAGTGTCGCCTGCCATTGTAGATATTATTCATATTCATTTGCACATGATTGGTCATTTGTCCATTTATATAGGGGCCATAATCAAGAGTGACCGATAAATCTACGCATGCAGGGGCGTTGTCAGTTTTAAACTTTTCTAAGGATCTATTCTCCTCGTATTGTTCTACAAAATATATATTTATGAAAATGTGATATTCACCCTGCGTGCTATTTAAAGGTAACAACTCGATTCTACTCTTTTTCTAGCAGTAAGAGCAAAGGGAAAACTCCTAGACAAAAGATTTAACAAGACCGGAAAGGGTTGCAAGTTGCAATTACAGCTCCCAAAGGCCAAGAGTTCAGAATTAAGATCCATCTCTAACGATGAACAGATTTGATCTAAAGAGAAAAGGCATAAATGCAAATGCAATCGAAACCATTTCGCGTGATGAGAAAATTCACAGCAAAATCATGCTGAAGTCTTCAATACGGAGAAAGAAATAAGAATGGGTACTTCACGTCGCCCTGAATGCAGGTATATTTGTACATGAGATAACACACAGACAAACAATCTACCTGCTTGTAGAATGACGTGAAGTGTTTAGCAAGAAGAATAGCAAAATCTTCAGCCGTGATTTGCTTTCCGCACTCCTTTGCTTTTACATATACCTGAATCAAGTACAAAGCAGGTTAAATTATATCAAATGCATAGGAACTAAGAGCGTGAGGGGATCTATAACAAGAAGAATAATATTTATGAATAAATCTCTAGCACTCAATGCTTTCCTTCGCTACCTTTGAGGCTGAACCACGTCTGGGCTAATACATTAAACGCAGGTGTTAAACTCAACTATAAACCCAAGAGACTAACAAAAAAATGTTAAAAAAAAATGTTTGCCCTAGGCGCAAAGTTGAAAGAAGCATTAACAAAACATCCTGATGCCCTTTAGGTGCCCCTTGTGGATAAGCCACAGCCAGTGAGGCAAGCTATCATGCAAATTCCATGTCTTCCTCTACATGCCTCGCTCCCCATTTCCCTATTAATCGCATAAACGAGCTCACAAGTGAGCTCGGGTTTGGATTGGCTCAGTAAAGGCAGGCAAATCTGTGCTTAGGCACGGTCCAAGCTCACAGAGCTCAATTTTGAAGCCCAAGCTTGGCTAAGATAAATATAAAACTTCGCTCAGCTAAATTTAATTCTCACTTTCTTTTTCAAATCTAATTCATTAATAAGAAAACATTTAGTTCAAAATAAATATATCTATAAGTACCTAAAACAACAGAAAAACGAGCCTAAACGAGCTTCTTCAATTTGATCCTTAATGAGCTCGAGCTTGGTTCAGAATTTCAGATTGGGACAAGCTCAATTAGGACTTGGAGTCGGACTCGAGCTTGTGCTGGGTTTGGCAGAACTGGAACTGAGCTTTGCCTAAACAGATTTCTACGACTCATTGAGCAGACCCAACTCATTTACACCCATGTACATTCCTTGTTCCCTATATTTTACTAATGTGAACCTTCTTTATATGATCCAAGAAAGGGTATTTTTGCACAATTTTGTAACTTGAACTACAAGTTTGTTTGCAAAAACAGTGTGCTTGTGTACATGGGGCGCAGGTTAGACCTCCTCGTTTTCGTACGCTTCAAACCATTTAAAACCATGGGTAAAAGTAATAGTAATATTAGAAAAATTATGGATGCCAAGTTTACAGTCAATAGTCAATACACAAAAAATGCCAGTTTCACCAGTCGGAACTACATTTTACCTTAAGGAGAATTTACAGATATCATATCAAAGAGCGAAAACTAAATAACATATGGATATAAAAATGAAAAGTCTGGACACTTAGGCCAATGGAATTGCAATGATCTTCACATTATTAATGGCAAGAATATTTAGATTTTAGATTATCATCACAAACACATACTCCCTCCAATCCAATCCAGAGGTAACATCTACTTCTGGGTGGTCTTTGAGGTGGCACTTTGAACGGGTTTTTCTTCATGTAAACACGACTTTTTTTTACGAAAGACTTTTTCGTAACAAATCTAAATGTTAGTTTCAATAGTCAAAGTCTAATACTTCTTATTATATTTAGTTATTTACAGTCAAATTGACCTCCAAAAAGTAGATGTTACCTTTGGATTGGATTGGATTAGAGGGAGTATGACTTCTGGTGATTTGTTTTATCAAGACAACGAATTCTAGAAACCTAAAGATGCATATTACAGTGGTCCCTGATTACTTGATGCATAGAATACTGACTAAAAATTATGACAGCCCTGTTCAAAATTTAGAACTTTGTACCAAAATCACCAATTGAGAAGTCTCTTACATCCAATATCCCAACCTCTTTATCATGCATCAATCGCATAACCTACTAAAAAGACTTGCAATACTTTCTATCAAGAACGCCAATAAAGAACTTGATCAACCAAATATTACATTTCAAAAAAAAAAAAAGTTGGTTGTGAGAAACATACGGTGTTCTTCATGGTATCAGTGGCAACAATATCAGAATTATCATCATTGACATAGGAAGGGATGCAGTCAGAGAGAAGGCTGATGCCAACATTCCACTCCACAAAATGGTGGGATCCAGTTGTGGGATCTTTCCAAACTCTGCCAACTCTGACCCTTTGTTTGCCATGCTTTTGCTCGAAACCGAACCCATGTACAACTTCTTTCCTTTGACCTTCCATGCCTATATCTAACTTGTTAGAATGGTGAAGATGTATATTAACACGATATAATTTCTTTGTTTCTTCTAGCAGCTAGTGTGGGGCAGATGCAATTAACAAAGACACTGAATTTTCTAGTTTTACTTAAGCAATCATTTTGTAATCGAAAGTGCTGAAGTAAAAATAGAATTGGTGTGCCATAGAAAAGTACTCCCTCCGTCCCGGTCATTTGTTTACCTATTCCATTTTGGGGTATCTCAGTCAATTGTTTACCTTTCTATTTTTGGGAAGCTTTTGATGAACAATTTGATTCCACACAATCAATTTGGTCCACTTGTCATCAAATAATTGCTCATCTCCGGTTTTCTTGATCTGGTAAACAAATGACCGGGACGGAGGGAGTAATCCGTACTTATAGAAATAAGTGTCACCATAAAATGAATTAACATGAAGTAGTAACTTGACATAAAAGGTAGGGAGTAGTATTTAATTGTTTAGATGGCTTTCAGCTTGTTTTCTTTTATTAAGCAAGACTGTGGAGAATTCAAGATTTAGAAGGAAAAGTTCATCCATATAACAAGTTTTTTTTTTTTAAATCATGATACTCTTTGTAAGGGTTAGTGGAAAATTACTCAACTCGTTATATTACAAGACGAAAACCGCAATGACTAAGAACTTTTCGTGTGATAACGAAATTTAAACTTTGGGGTTGCATCAGTAAGAAAAACAGTTCTCTGACAAATATTAGTGACTAAGAACTGTATTTCGTTTTCTTTTCTCCTAGAACACCAATATGAGATGATGAACAAACCACCACGACGAATCTATTAAAGTATACATAGCAAGTAAAATAGAGGCAAGGTTTGATGCTCAGATCACAAATCTAAAACAATTATAGAATTTCTAGACTAGTATGAAATGTAAGCTTATAATATGCATAACAATGGAGTAATGAGAAGGCATTCAAGCATAAGAATGAGGTTTGATAAGAGAGAAAACAGAGTTCAAATCCGGAGTCGGCCGCCATTGTACACAACACCCTGACTAATCCCTTACACAAATATTGTAGCAGTAGCAGATCAAAACCCTCAATAACTTGAAATCAATAAACAAGAAATCAATAACCCGAAGATGTCTTAGTCTAGTGGTTAAGATGGAGGTATTGTGGACAATAGGTCCTAGGTTCGAATCCCTCATTCACCTCTATTGTAATGCGACTAAGTACTGCTTCATCAGCCAAAAAAACTATAACTTGAAATGAATAAAGAAAAAAAGAAAAATGATTAGACTATAATGAAGAAATGATGTTGAAGAATGAGGAACAGATAGAGGACCCGATGAATGAATTTAATCTAAGCATATTCTAATTTGGGGGAACAAAAAAGCATAAAGTAGAAGTAGCTTTACCTTGATTTTTGAAAGCTTATTAAAGAAGATTGTTGTGCAGGAGAGGAGAATGATGGGTTAAACACAGAACAATAGACAGAAAGAGAAATTAGAAGAAATATGATTTGAGAAAGAACAAACAAAATAAGAGGAAGACAACTAGTAAACGCTTTCTTTCCTATGCAAGTCATTATTTTGATGGAATTTTTTTTAGAGTAAATTATCAATTACATTCATGCTTAATCCACTTTTTTTACATTTATTTTTATGTTAATTTTTTTTTTAAATTACACCCAAATTAATAGCTCGGTTATAAATTGCACCCAATGCTATTCTCAGGTAAAAAAAACTTTATAAAATGACGAATTTGCCCCTGTGTTTATAATTCTCAGTTTTTCTAATCTCCGCAAATTAATAGCTCAGGTTTTCATTAATCTCCACAAATCCTTCAGCAACTGAGAGCTCACACATCTACTACAAATACACAAATGCTTGTTACTACATTCTCATAGGAGTCGTAGCTTGTACTTTCTTACATGATCGACAACCCAATGATGCTCAAAACTTAAATTTCTGAGCAATCAAAAAGACGTTATGCTTACCTCATTCAATCTCCACTTTCCACTAAGATAACTTCACATGAATCCATTCAAGTTTCAACAATGAAGAACATGGTATGAGAGTGGATTTCTGGCAAATTTATAATTCTTTTTCTGTTGTTTTGCCTAATATGTCGACATCTTCACTGATCACTCCACAACTTACTATAAAAGGGCGACCGGGCGAGGATCTAATGACACGCGAGGCAAAGGTAAACGTCTGATAACACAACACGCACTATTTTTCCCAGATAAATTTGTATTTCCAAAATATAAATTTGTGGGATTATTATTGCTGGCCATTGAATTTGGTTAATTTTTTGTCAGCATAATTTCTGAGTTACCTTGAGGATGGAGAATACAATGAAAGAAATCAAATTAGGAAAGATGAGAGAGAAAGATGAAGAAGGGAATGAATGAGGATTTTAAACATGTAACATACATAAGCTTAATAAAGGAAGGAAGAAAGGTAAAATCGTCCTAAAATAAATGTTTTAACCAAAAAATTTGAAATTTGACGAAAATGTGGTCTGAAACCGATATTGGGTGTAATTTATAACCTGGGCTATTAATTTGGGTGTAATTTAAAAAAAAAAATTGATGTGAGAGTAAATGTAAAAAAGTGGATTAAGCATGGGTGTAATTGATAATTTACTCTTTTTTTTATTTGCTTATCCACATTCTTAGTAGCTCATTTCTTCCCCGTCCATTTTACACAAGAAATAAAAAAATGATTTTGAATCACACATAACGCTCTACCCCACATGTCAATTAATTTGGACCACACAAAACATTCCAAAAAAGGAAAGGGGAAAAAAATCCGATTATCATGAAAAAGGAAAGAGGGAAAAATGAGCGACTAGGAGGGAAGATGATACACATACACGAGAGGTGTATGAGTTTTTTCATACACAACCAATTACATTGTAACACGTGGCAAACTAGAGTTAACCTCCATTAGTTAGTTTAAGGTTAGGTTAGTAATTTAGCATTTGTAGTTTTTTTTTTTTTTTTGCAAGAAAGTTATAATCCTTTTATTCATCCACAAATGGGGGAAAAATAAAAAGGATACACATCTCGACAAAAAAATCATATCCACTATGCCTATAGGACTAGGCTAAGTATGAGTAATACTATTCACAATTCTACTATGGCCAGGGAAGACATGTAACAGATTGACACTACTAGTGAACTTAATGCTATGAACAATCTGATTAGACGAGCACTCTTTGCCAGTGAAAATTCTCGAGTTTCTCTCCTTCCATATAGTAAAAACAACACCTGCAAGGCAGCAAAGAAAGCAAGCACATTTCCAGTGTTTCTTGTTGCTCCTACGTTGACACCAGATCAGCTCTTGCTTGTACTTACAGCTTCTGCCATTAATCCCCATCCACTGCAGCAAATTTGCCCAGACTTGCCTTGAAAACACACACTTGAAAAACAGGTGGCTATGAGTTTCATTGGCCTGCTTACAAAGGATGCATCTGTTGGGAAGCATTATCCCTTTTGTGATCATCAGGTCCAGAGTGGCTAATCTGTGTTGACTGGCTAATGAGGCTATTATACCTTGTCTAGGTATCACAGCTCGATAATGAAAGGCTTACAACCATGGGAAACAAGGATATTTAGGTCTAATCCATTGTATGCTGCCTTGATACTAAATTTGCCACATTTAACCCAGCTATTCAGTAATGTCTTGGCAGTAAGAATTGAGCTAGTGCAGTGAACTATCTCATCTTTGACACAGAGGATACTCCTAAAACTTTCAGAATGATGAGGCTTGCTTTCAGCATCCCAAATAGAATCAGTGGAGAGATTATAGGATCTATTCCAAGCAGACCAAGCCCCTTCATGATTATGATCAAGTACCCAAATCCATTTGGCTATTAAAGCTTTGTTCCAGGAAAGTAGTTCTTTGATATCAAACCCCCCCCCCCCTTTCTTCCCCGGGAGAGCAAAAACTTGACCAACGTTTCATGACTAACTTTCTCTGATGCTCCTCAATATTCCAGAAAAAATTCACACATTTTATTAATCTGCTTTATCACACTTTTAGGTAGCAGTACACTTGCACACCATAAGTTTTCAAGGCCAAAATTGATCGATGTGATCAGCTGAAGTTTACCAGCATAAGAGAGATTCTTGGACGACCAACGCTGTAAGAAATGTTGTATTTTACTTATCAGAACACCATACATGTCCATGGTTGTTCTGGCTGTATTAAATGGCAGTCCAAGGTATCTAAAAGAAATATTCCTTCAGAGAATCCTGTTACTTGCAGTATTTGGTTCCTAATACCAGGCTGAATACCTCCAAAGTATATCTCAATTTTATCTGTATTAGCATAAAGTCCTGACCAAGCAGCAAAATTATTTAAAGAGTCCAGAACAGCTTTAACCGAGGGGACATCACCTCTGTGGACCATAAGATCATCAGAAAATATTAAGTGTGTCAGTCCAATCTTGCTGCATTTTGGGTGGTAAGACACCTGAGTTTGTGTGCAAATGGTCCTAAGATATCTGGATAAGACCTCCATACTTAGAACAAACAAATAGAGGGAGAGAGGGTCACCCTGCCTTATGCCAATTTTCCCCTGAAAGAAACCATGGACTGTTCCATTTATTTTTAAAGAAAACCATGAACTAGAAACACATCCCCTCCAAGAGATAAAAATTGCTGGGAATTTATACGCTTTGAGCATATTTTCAATAAACTCCCATTGTAGAGAGTCAAATGCCTTCCTGATGTCAACTTTGATGAGGCACCTGGGAGTGAGATATTTCCTCCCACAACCTTTAACCAGTGACTGAGAAAGCATGATATTTTCATGTATATTCCTTTCTTGGACAAAAGCGGCTTGCTCAGGACCAATTAGTTGAGGAAGTATACACTGCAATCTTTTTGAGAGAATCTTGCTAACAGTTTTATAAAATGTAGTGCAACAGGAGATGGGCCTGAAATCAAGGACAAGTTCACACACCTTCTTCTTTGGGATTAGAGCAATTAGAGTTGCATTAGCTTGTTTACTCATTCTGCCAGTGGTGAAGAAAGAGTTGACAACTCTACATAAATCTACACCTACAATATCCCAGCTATCCTTAAAAAAAGCAGATGAAAACCCATCAGGACCTGGCTTTTATCTGATCCAATAACAAATAATGCTTCTTTAATTTCATCTGGAAGGACAGGTTTAATAAGTGCTTCCATTTCAGTGCTTGAGACACAGGGGATTCTCCGAATAAAGTCAGCATCAATAGGGGTAACTTCCTGATGAGTACCCAGTAGATGTTGATAGTAATCCACAAAACCTGCTGCAACATCATTTAACCCAGTTCTTGTTGGAAAATGTGTCCTCAACAATAGTGTGATCACATGATTTAATACCATAATTAAATCTCATATAAAGAATACGTAAGGGATGATTCATTATATAGTCAACTGATCAACATTAATCGGTAACGATTGGCTTGCTAGAGTTTGACGTTACTGTCGTGAGACGGTGGTGGTCAGTTGATCCCTTAAGGTCACACCTAAAGGATGATGCCCTAATCTGTAATGTTGATTAATTGTATGATGATACAAGTTAATCAATTCCTTAAAATTGAACAATTCAAATTGTGAGAGAGAATATTTATATCTTATTGTAATGAGATTAAATAAGATTTATTTTAGTAATAAAATGCTTTATTACTAAAATTGCTTATTGTTTGAGAAATAATAGAGATAAGAATGAATGGTTATTTATAATTACAAGATGTTGTGATTTATAATTATATGACCCTGTTTTGGGTGGATTTTGCGCAAGGCGAAATCAGGTCAGGGTAAAGTTGTGTAGGGTTAACTAGCTCTAGATAGTCAGTTGGTCAGGTTGTCAGGGTACAATAATAAGCTGTAAATGAAATAATAACAACAATAATAAGACAAGTAATTTTGTACGTGGAAAACCCTTGAATGGGAAAAAACCACGGGCACCAAGCTAGGAGAGGATTTCACTATATAGTTTGGGAGAATAATTGTATGAAAATAACAATGTTAATGTTTCTCTATGTATTGCGTGTGCTTCTTCTTGTGTGCGTGTGTGATGCCCTCAATATCTTCAAAGTATTCCTTATATAGGCTTCCTCCTTGAACGGCTTATTCTCCATAATTACGGATTATTAATTGCGGATTATTCTCCATAATTACCAGTAATAATTGCCAATTATTCCTCCCTTAATTACTGCATTTACTGCGAAATCTTCATACTTAATGCTGCGTATATAATTCCTTTATGACACGCGTATATGGTCTAATATCGTCCTGATATTTTGACCGTTGTCCCCTCCATGGCATGGCGCCTGTCTTCATGTGCCCTGATAGCTTGACATCCTGACAGCCTGGCAGTCAGGTTTAGATGAGATACTGATCAGGAAGGTCTGCGGATTTTCAGGCCTAACAATTGCCCCTTATCTCCTTATTTGCAGTGTGCCAGGACGAAAAGATGAGGAGATAACTTTATTTTTAGAAAGATTACCCAACGGTTAAGTTTTGCCTGGCCAGTTTCCTATAACGGCTATTTTACTGCAGTTGCTGATGCGTGTGGTATTTACTGCAACTTCCTTAATGATTATCCTCTTCCTTTGCGGCTGAAACCCTAATCCTCTTCATTATAAATACATGCGTGCTTCATTAAGTTGAACTCACCAAAGCCGTTTCTTCTTATTTTCTCTCTTTGATAATCTTTTTCTTTAGTTCTCTTAATTTCCAACTTCTTCAATCTTTAATTAATTCTCCATAATCTTTTAAATAATGGTCAAGAAAAAAAGTCTACCGGGCGGTTCCTGCAACTCCTCCTCCTCAGAATCCTGAGGAAACTTCTTCTGAAAATCTACCTACTTCTTCTGCTGCTCCATCTCCCACAGTAAATAAGCTGAGTGATTCTCCATTGGAGATGATCTCAATATTTCACGGTAACTTTCAATTCAAGCCTACGAAGGCTTTAAATGAAGATCAGTCTCCTGCAAACCGTTTGAAGCCTGAGTTTGAGAAGATTTTGAAGGATAAGGGGATCATCCTGGATCTTTGAAGTCTGGATCCCTGAGAATTCTCCCATCGTAGCCGACCGGGCTTGTCCTGGTTGGTTCTCGCATCCATGACCGGGCTTTCGGGCGGTTATTATAAGCTTCCTTTTTCTCCTCTTATGGTTGAGGTTATTAAGGAGATCGGTGTTCCATCTTATCAGTTAATGCCAATGGTGTGGAAGGTTATATGTTCCATTGAGAATCTCTGTAAAAAAACACAATATTTCTTTTTCTCTTGACGATCTGAAGACTTGTTATGCTTTTAAAACAAACAGTAGTGGCCGTATAAGTTTTAAGGTCAGGGCGTCTACTACTCCTCTTTTGAGTAACTTGGACAGTGGTCATGATAAAGGTCAGGGTCATTGGGTACATGTTTGTCAGGACCAATTATGTGGGTCCTGACTTGGCGTATTTGAATCATGAGGCCTGCGATGCTTGCTGGTGAGTCTTTTGGTTTCTTTCTTTGTCCTACATGTTTTGTTAGTGAAAAAATAAAATGAAAATTATAATAAGTCATACCTCTTATGTGTTCAGTTGATGACTAGGTTACTGAAACTGAGTATCCCACTCCTAATGTTTCTGCTTTCCTTGCTATTCCTCCTTTGGAGAGGTCCTGGCCTCTCTGTTGTGGGGTTAGTCACCTTCCTCGCTGTTTGAAGGCTGACGGTGCTCCCATGGCGGCTAAAGCTTCAGGGGCTGCTAGTGCCACTACCTCAGGTAGTAAGTCTGTCTTAATCTTTCCTTTCTTTTTACTTAGGATTCCTGATAGTGTTTGGTTTATATTGCTGATACAGTATTTCATGTTGCAGCCACCAGGTCATCTATTCGCCTTGCCAGGTTTGGTATGGCTGACCTTTCAGCCAGGCTGGCTAAGATTAAGGAGGAAGGTTCCCAGGGAAGCGGGGATACCGAGCTCATTATTGACTTAATCGAACAGTCGATCTTGACAAGGTCATCTGCTGCACTGCTTGTCCTGCTGAAACAAGTTCAGCAGCCCAAAAGAGGAAAGTTGAAGATGTTGACATTTCTGCCCCGGTCAGGGAAGTGAGAGCTAGGGTGGACAATATGGAGGCTGCTAGGGTGAAAATCATGGATTACGCTGCTTCTAAATCGGATGTTATGCTCACCCTTGACCCTGTTGAGACTGCTACTCAGGCAGTTGCTTCAGTGGATCATTCAGTCAGCCTCTTAGCTGGTGCCTTGGCTGCTGTAAGGGAGGTAAGCTGAAACAATGTCTGTGTGTGTTTTGTTTTGGTAGTTTTCTATTATTGGTGTAAATTACTCATGCTTTTCTTTCTGGTTTTGATCAGGGTGCTGCGACCTGTCTCCATAATGCCTATCAGGCTACTTCTTTGGTAGCTAGAATTGATCTGATGAGATTAGATTATGATAGGTTGAAGTCTGAGCTGGATTTTGCATGGGCTGACCTGGCTGCTAAAGCTGCTGACTTGTCAAGGGTACAGGCTGAGAGAGATGCTGCTAAAGCTGAAGTAGTTTCAAGCAAGCGGCTATTGCAAGAGGCCTTGGACAGAAATGAGGAGCTCACCCAAGAGAGGGATGACTTGGAGTTCAAGCTGGATGATGCTTTCCTCTATTTCTATATCAAGGGAAGAGCGGCTGCTATGTCGGAGCCTGTCGAGGCCAGGGCGAAATGGGACCCTGCAGCTGAGATGGCTTTCGCCGCTTCAAAGTATCCTGACCTGCATAACATGGAAAATGAACAGGAGGTCGACTCTCCAGGGGAGCAGGATGTTGATGCCGATCCGGCTAAGAGCAGGAGCAGGGTGTTGATGCTTTGTCTTTTTTCTAAGGAGAAGCAGTAATTTATTTTTTCAGTTTGATATTTTGGCCCATCCAGGGGGGATGTCCCTGGACAAACAATATTTTTATTTTCCTGTCTTGGGTCAGGGAGGCTATCCCTGGCTTTTATGAATATTTTGGCACCTTTGCCCCAGGGGGTAAAGGTTTTTATTAATATAGGCATGATGGCCTTCTTTTGGCTTATTCTGCTTTTGATATTCCTTTGTGAGTTTCATCCTGTTGGGCCTTTCAAACATTCTGTTTGAATAACCTGCACATTATTTTCGTTTTATTTTGTTATTCATGAGTAATTCAACCAAGTATAGTTTTTTGCTATAATGGTTGAAGGGGTGGGAAAACCGGCCTGTCGGAGGGCTTATGTCCCCCGCCTAGCCGGGAGGGCTTGGTCTTCGGCCCGTCAAGAGGGCATTTTAGACTAAGTGTTTGGGAGAGAACACCCTTACACTGTCTTCGCTGCGTCCAAATGGTTGTAATTGTGGCGATAAACCTAGTCGTCGAGCAATTATTTCATGCCCGATTGGTCCCGACTCTTTTATCGTATCCGTGGCGGTTACCAACTCGTTAGGCACAGTTAAGTGCAAAAAAATTTTTGTTTCAGGAATGTACAGTAGAGTAGCCCTCAATCCTGAGTATTTATGCATATAATCTTTTATCATGTATAATTGTTCAGGATTCAAAAGTCAATAGATGGGTTAATTTGAACAGATATAAAATACAGACAAAGCATGTAAAACATGTAGTTCATCACATAGCATGTTAGGTTGAGTAGTGATTGAATTTATACCTGATCGTAGCCTGATCTTTTATATGGAATAATTTTAAATGAGTTACATTCCAGGATCTTGGGATCATTTTCCCTTCTAGTGTTTGGAGCCTGTATGCTCCTTTTCCAACGATTGAATCAATTAAGTAAGGGCCTTCCCATGTGGGAGCCAGTTTGCCTGCTGATTTTTCTTTTTTATTTGGAAATACTTTGCGTAGGACAAGGTCTCCTTCTTTAAAGACCCTGACCCTGACGTTTTTATTGTAAGTCCTGGCGACTGCTTGTTGATATGATGCCATCCTGATTTTGGCAGCGTCTCTTAATTCTTCTGTCAGGACCAAGTTGTCTTGCATCAGGTCTTTATTTGCTTCGACGTTGTTCAGGCTGCATCTGGATGTTGGTACTCGTACTTCCGCAGGAATGACAGCGACAGCCCATACACCAGGGAGTAAGGTGTTTGGCTCATTGCGCTTTTTTGAGTTGTCTGTCCGCCCATAGTACTAATGGAAGTTCTTGACCCATCCGCCTCGTCTTCTTTTCACTTCTTTTTTTAGGCAAACATGACTACCTTGTTGCTTGATTCAGCCTGGCCATTAGCTTTTGGATATCCAAGGGTTGATGTCACCAGGTTGATATTCCATTCTTGGCAAAATGCTTGGGTCCTTTTCCCCACGAACCAAGTTCCGTTGTCGCATACTATTTCTGATGGGACTCCATATCTGCAAATGATGTTTGTCCTGATGAAGGATATTACTTCTTTTTCGTTACTTGCCTGAAAGAGTCACCTCAATCCATTTGGAGAAGTAATCACCATAGCTAACATGAATACTTTTTGTCCTGGAGCTACGGGCGCTTTTTCCACAATATCCATACCCCACTTTATGAATGGCCAGGGTGCGAGATTGAATGGAAGGAGTTCGAGATGGTCGATGTATGATTGGTGCATGAATTTGGCAGAGCTTTGCATTTTGAAGAGTATTCCAGCGATCGACCCTCGGTGTAGGCGAGTAGCCTTGTCCCGAGAACTTTGCTTGCCAGGCTCTTTCCTCCTTTGTGGTTGCCACAGTGTCCATCATGTATTTCTTGAAGTACTAGTTTGGCTTCGTCAGGCTCCAAGCATCTCAGGTAGGGTCCAGCCTGCGATCTCTTTAAGCCTGCTATCAGGGCTTCATATTTTGCTTCATTGTTGGTAGCTTTGAACTCACACTTACGGACTGTGCTATCATATCTCCCCGTGGCGATTTAAGTACTAGTCCTAACCCCTGTCCCCTCGGCGTTGGATGCCCCATCTATGAATAGGGTCCATTCTTGGTCCGGTTTTATTTTCTAGTTGGTTGACCTCTTTTATCGTCCGGTTCCAAGTTAGGGCTAAAGTCACCACAAAGTCCGCTAGGGCTGCGACTTGATTGCTTTGCCCGGGTTCAAAGGAGATGTCGTACGTGCTAATCTGACGACCATTTAGCCATCCCGCCCGAAAGTTCAGCTTACGCAGATGATTTTATGGGCAAATTGGTCCTGACTATAATGGGGTGACTTTCAAAATAGGGTCTCAATTTGGTACATGACATAATTAAAGCTAAAACATATTTTTCAAGTAGTCCATACCTCAACTCAGCATCTAGCAGGCTTTTACTTACATAGTAGACTGGATGTTGCTGACCGTCCTGTTCTTTCACCAGATCACACCGATCGCTTTGTTTGTCGATGATGATAGGTATACTGACAAAGGTTCTCCCTTTTCTGGTTTAGCCAGTAAGGGTGGAGATGATAAATAGGATTTTAGATCCTGAAAAGCTGCCTCATGCTCATCTCTCCACTGGAATTGTTTATTTTTCCTGAGGAGGTTATAGAATGTTTTGCATCTCTCAGAGGATCTTGATATGAAACGGTTCAGGGCAGCTACCCGGCCTGTCAATTTTTGGATATCCTTGACAGACTTGGGTGACTGTAGTTCCAAGATAGCCTTTATCTGTTCAGGACTAGCTTCTATGCCTCTCTTTGTGACCATATATCCAAGAAATTTGCCTACAGAGACTCCAAAGTGGCACTTTGTAGGGTTCAGCTTCATGTTATATTTTTCTAATATCTCAAATGATATTTCTAGATGCTTCACATGATCTTCTGCATTCTTGGATTTCACCACCATGTCGTCTATGTATACTTCCATGATGTCGCCTATCCGGTCTTTAAACATCATGTTGACCGGTAGGCTTTGTTCGCCAGATACGTTGCCCCGCATTCTTCTTTTTCTCGCCGAAAGGCATGGCGGTGTAACAAGATATGCCTCGATGCCTCTCGAATGAATGCAAACTTGATACTCTCCTGGTCAACAGGTGCATCTTTATTTGATTGAATCCACCGGAAGCATCCATGAATGTCGCATTTCGTGGTCTCATGTGGCGTCTACCATGGCATCAATATAAGGCAAGGGGAATGGATCTTTAGGACAAGGCTTTGTTCAGGTCAGTGTAGTCTACACGGACTCTCTTCTTCCCATTCTTTTTCTCGCACAACAACTACGTTACCATTCATTCGGGGGTACATTACTTCCCTGATCATCCCCATATCCAAGAGTTTTTCTACTTCCTAGTAAATAATGGTATTTCTTTCATGGCTTTCAAACTTGCGTCTTTCTACCAGGATCCTTCTTACCGTGTAAAGGCTTAAAAGATGGGTCAACATTGAGCTTGTGAGTAATTATATCGGCTATCTAATTCCAGTCATATCAAAATGTGACCAAGCAAACCAAGATGATTTATTTTTAAGGAATTTTACCTATTCGGGCAATCATCCGTGGTGTGTCCAATATCCATGACACTACTCTTCGGGTGCGTCGATCCTATCAAAACATACCCCTTATCAACAAAGGTACTCGGTGGTCTAGGATTACCTGATCTTTTTCCATTCTAGGAGGTGCCACATAAGTGCTCCTATTGCTCCTTTCACCTTTGGGTCATCAGTAATTGCTATGCCAGGGACTTACCCGCCTTGAAGGCTTCAAGGCTTCGATGTGGTAGTAGCATTCCCCACCTTGTCTTGTGATCTCCTTTAATCGTGGCTATGCCCTCCAACTCCGTTGGTATCTTGATGCACCGGTGATAGGTTGATGGTTGACTTGACATTATGATCCGTGGGATCCGGATGGAATCTTTTTTGGTAGATCTACTTTTGCCAGAAAGGATAGCATTGTTAGGGATCTCCGACAAGATGAATCAAGGACTCCAAATTTCTCATAAGATGAGACTCCTTCCACGTAGGTTGGGAGGTGGATTTCTCTAGGGTGCTTCTTTCAATGGTTTCACCGCTTTCCAATCCTACTAGACGCTTCGGATTTCTTGATGATTTGATCCTCGTTTATCTTCATGGCTTTCAGATAGTCGGGTTGACGTTAAGCATGATCAATAATAAGACAAGTTCACCGAAAACCCTTGCCACGCCTCCATCTACCAGGATCCTTCTTACCGGAGAATAATTGTTCCAAAATAACAATGTTAATTGATACGTGCATTTTAGAAATTACCATCTTTATGCTATTTTAGTAGTTATTTGCTACGCCATCATGATGAACATCGGGGATGCCCACCAGAGTCACAATCATTGAAAGTGATTGTGATTCCAGGGACAAGATTTCCAACGCCAGGGTGACCCACGAAGAAATGGCTTTTGAAGTTCAGTGCGCGGCAGGAATTACGTCGAGAAGCGTCTGGCTATCTTCTTTGCTCGATCGAACTTGTCTCGATCGAGGGGAAAGAAGTCCGCAAATCTCCGAACCGCCGGATATGAATTTTACTTCATAGATTGGTGGCGGTGGAGGAGACTACGATCCCGCTTATGCTCCCGATTCTCCTTATCCTTCTCCTCTTTTATCGTTCACCTTTTGTTCTACTTTGGTCTTGATCGATATCGGTCTTTTAAGTTTATTATTCCCTCTCCCTCCTTATTTTAACTCCATGGTAGGCTACTTCCTTCCTCGGGTGAAACAATCATCCGTGGTGTGTCCAATATCCATGTGAAATTTTAGCACCATTTTGAATTGTCTCTTACAATAGGGATTTGGATTTTCTTACTTCCTAAGGACCGAAAGGGCCATCTAACAATAGTCTAATCCCATATTATCAAGTCTTTGGATTAATCCTGCAATATCAACACCTTTAGTTTAGTTATGTTCAAATAGGTGGATAAACTTTAACCTTACCTTGATACTCATGGGCCAGGTTAACTTTATTTTTGACTGACGGCCGGAATATGGAGTAGGTCTATAATTGTTTCCTTTGTTGCTTTTCCTATTGCTCCTTTCATGATCCTTTGGTCTCTTATATGGGTGATCCAAGTTTGTAGCTCTTATCTTCTTCCATCAATGGCCCGAAAAGCAAGAGTCTTGGCCTCCTTGAACATCTTCGAAGGTGTCTCGGCGGGGGATACTTAGTGAGTTCGATGTATAAGTCACTATATGGTAGTAACCCAAGAGAGTGTCTCGAATGCCTCCACTTGAGTCTTGCCAAACGTCACACCTGGTATGGATACTTTTTCTTTGTTGAATCTTGCAAGAAATGTCCTGAGAGTTTCATCATATTTCACCGGAGGATTTCTTCGTGTAACTCGGTAAAGGTCATCGGATCGTTTCTCCAACTCCCTGCTACTTCGCAAACCGCCGGTTAAAATTTTGACGATGATAACGTCCCCTGATCGGGTTGGCAAAGGAATGGATTTGATGCTCCATTGCAACCTACCCGAGGTAATTAGCGGTAATTTTATTATTGTTAATGTACCATTGCGGGCGGGGCCCCCCTCCCATGGGCCGTTCCAAATCCCTTGCACATGCAAACTTGTCGAACTCGTTTTGGGAATAGATGCATAGGAAATTTGCCAAAAAGATTTTGCTTTGTAAAGAGCCACGTGATTTTGTGGATCCGTGGTTCCATCATAGACCCTCATGGATGGAATTGTGAACTTTTTTTGGTAGATCTACTTTTGCTATTTCGTCTATGAAAGGCGAATCAACATAATTCTACTCGACAATTTTGTCGGCACTCGATCTTCTTCCATGACCACCGGTACTCCGAGTATCTTATCGAATTTTTCGTTGAGTTTCTTGATCTCTGAACTACGCCATCATGATGGGGCATTGCCGCAGAATCATCGGGTTTCTCTTTATCATCATCTTTTGGTTCGTCATCACCATCAACGTTAATGGATTTAGGAATACTTGGGCTCCCAAAACTGGAAAAATCAATATTTTTAATGATTGATGAAAATGGGGTTCTGGTTGGAATTTAGAGCCCTTGCATAGCATGATTCATCTTTTTTGCACAATTATGACATTCAATTTCTTGTCAAATGCACATATTCGGGTTTGCGGTTGGTGTCACATGCAGGTTTTTTTTCCCTTTCCTTAATTTTTTTAGCTTTAGCCAAAACTTGCCTTTTGACCCATTAGTTTTTTTTCCAATTTTTGCTTGGAGTTGGTGTAAGTATAGAGGAAGGAGGAAAAAGAAAAGAAAAACTTGAAAAAAAAAAGAAAGACGTGAAAGTTGAGAGCGCATTCAATTGTTCTTCAACGGTAAAAAAATAAGATAAGAAAAAGGAAAAAGAAGAAAAATGAAAAATTTATTCAAGAGCTTTGATTCCATCTCTGCGCTATTTCTATCTTCCTGGTGGATTTTTTATTCATATCATTTTGAGCCACTGTTTTTAACTTTCTAGATTGGGACTTTCCAACTTGTTTAGGAACTAGCAATTAACATTTTTGAAATGAAATAATAAAATTTGTAATAAGACAATTTGTCTTTCATTTTTGTTGCATGCATGCTATGTTCTTCAAAAAAGAGTGACCACGGTAGGTTTCACTATATAGCCATTTTTGTATGAAAATAAAATTTAATTTTGTTGCATTTTGTTTTTATATAAGAAAAAGGATTTTTTAGTAGTTATTTGCTAGATTTTATATGCCCCATTCTTGCATCTTTGGAATTTTAGTAGTTTTTGGCCCCGAATAATTTTTGTTTTGGGTGAGCTTTTGCGGAATCAAGCCTAAAACATGTCCCTACGCATGCAATTAGGAGATGAGTTGAGTCGAGCTTGGAAAGTACTATTTTGAGATGCGCATTGGAGTAAGGAAGTTGTGTAAGAGAGTTAATTTGCTAGTTCCTGCTTGTAAGAGCCATATCTCGAGTTCTACAACAGTTATTAAGGTGATTCCAGTTGGAGGTGAAAGCTTATCCTCTTAGCTTTCCAACAAACCACGCCCTAATAAGTGGCAGCCGTTTGAATGAAATAATAACAATAATAAGACAAGTAATTTTGTACGTGGAAAACCCTTGAATGGGAAAAACCACGGGCACCAAGCCAGGAGAGGATTTCACTATATAGTTTGGGAGAATAATTGTATTTATCCGAAAATAACAATGTTAATGTTTCTCTCTGTTTTTATTTAATGTTTATTATTCCCTCTCCCTCCTTATTTATTGCTTCTTTACTTGTGTTAGGATTAGTGTGATGGTAACGATGTTTTAACCCTCAATATCTTCAAAGTATTCCTTATATAGGCTTCCTCCTTGAACGGCTTATTCTCCATAATTACGGATTATTAATTGCGGATTATTCTCCATAATTACCCTTAGTAATAATTGCCAATTATTCCTCCCTTAATTCTCTTATTCATTTCCCTTGCTTTAGTCTTTAGTTTAAATCTTCATACTTAATGCTGCGTATATAATTCCATTATGACACGCGTATATGGTCTAATATCGTCCTCATATTTTGACCGTTGTCCTCTCCATGGCTTCCTCCTTGAACGGTCGCTGTCTTCATGTGCCCATAATTACGATAGCCCAACATCCTCCCTTAATTCGCATTTACTCGCGAAATCTTCATACTTAATGTTCCATTATGAGATATGGTCTAATATCGTCCTCATATTTTGATCCTCTCCATGGCCTGGAAGGTCTCATCCTGATTTCCAGGCCCAAAGGTCTGGCACCCCATTTTATTTATGTGATCAAGTATCACTAGTCAATTTGTTGTATGTAATTTAATTAATTTGTAAAATGATATTTATGTGATAAATATGCATTAAATTAATTAATAACATGTAACATACTACATGTGACATATTGTGTGACAAATGACAAATTGACAAAAATAAAATGATATTCCATTTTAAGTAAATGGACCGAAATGAAGAGGGTTAAGTGGATGGTGGTGATTTATTTTAATAAGCTAAAACAAACATCATCATAACACTACTTACCTAGCCTTACATGCCTAAGGTTTTGATAAGAACAAAAGGGAAAAGGGAAGGACCATATATTGGTCTCCCAACCTCCCAAAACCGTGACCCCCCTTCTATATACTAGAGATTTTGTTCTCTACCTATTCAACTCATGCATGTTCATTTTATACACATGCAAAACTTCTCTCTCTCATATATTCTTGTTCATCTTTCTCTAAAACTAGAGAAATGATGATTAAATTTGTTCAATCACATTACTAATATTATTAATGTAATATATGAGTATTAGTAATCAATTTTAAGGTAAACTACTAAACAAATATCTAGCACATATTATTTAGTAGAGATAAGGGATAATCTTAGGTGCAATCAAGAGGAGTGGCTTCTATACTTGAAGTCTTTGGAGGATCATCCTATTACTCATCATAGCTCAAGAACAAGTGAAGGTAGGAGACCTTAATTGTGCCCATAAATCCGAAATTTACAATGTAAGGGACATTGTTTTCTTATAAATCTCTTATTTTGTTATGCATGCACTAGATCTAAAGAACAAATAATTAAAATGTTAATTAGTTCACTATTAGAGAAGTCTAATAATAGGTATATAAACCTAACAAGTGGTATCAGAGCATAAGGATGTTGCATGCATAATCGGTTATTATTTTTCCGAGTTAAAAAGTTAACATATAAAACTAAAAATTTGTGATTTATAAGTATAAGCCACGAAATCATCATGCATGTTATATATTCTGGTCCTAAAATGTTTTTAGGTCATTTTTATGATTTATTGCTCATTTTAATGATTTTTGGTCATTTTATTACATTTTTATGACTAAAATGGGAATTAAAATGCTAAAAATAGTTAAACTAAGTCTCCGACCTTGAAAATTTTATATGACCTCACATGTATATTTTACAAGTTGTATGTAAAATCTCATATTAATTGAATTAATATTGCATGAATTATGATTTTTATGAGATAAAAATGGATTAAAAGAGGTAAAATGGTTAAAAATAGTTAAATTTCGAATTAGGCTATGAGATTTTAATATGTTGTCACATGCATAATTTACAGAGTGTATATAAATTTCGAGATTAAATGATCTCTTTTAGCATGATTTATGAATTTTTAGAGTAAAAATGGCATAAATAGTGACTATTTTAGCATAAATAGCTAAAATAAATTGCATGGCATGAGAAAATTATTTTAGATTGCATTAATATCACACTTATCAGATCTAAAGTTGTAAAATTAATGAGAGTAATTTTTGGATACTTTAGATGTTTTATGAGATAAAACCGATAAATTGCAACTATATTTTCTCAAAATTAATTCGAAAATTTTAACCATGATTTTTGATATTATGAGTGTTATGGAATTATTCTAGAATGTTCAAAAATTTAAAATTCAAATTTTGAAATTATTATAATTTAATTTGGATTTATTTCATATAAACGATAATTTTAAGGTCAAATATGAGCATAAAAATTAAATCAAGTTGAATTATTGTCAAAAATTGAGTGATGACTAATTTTTGAGTCCTAAAAAGTGTTAGAATAATTAACTTGAGCTTAGATGTGATTTAAGTGTTAATTAGTGATTTTAAAAGGTTGTTATCACGCATTTCCATAAAACCGGGTTATATGTACGACATAAGTTAAATAGGGCAATTTGGCACATCATTTGGCATGATAGGTACATATTATAATGCTGCATATTTCAATTGTTGAATGTCTTTTATTTATGTAATTTTGAATTATGTAATTTTATCTTAGTATGGCCTTAGTTTAATCGATATTACCCGTAATGAAAGGGAATATTGATTCGGTTGTAATTTAATGTGATCTCGTATCACTTTTATTTTTATTTTTATTAGTTTTTCCATTTTACAAATGTATAATAGGAATATCTTTGTATTTTTATTATTATTTGTAATTATGGAGTATCTTCAAAGACGGTGCCATTCGGAAAGGTGATCCGATGAAGACGGTGTTCTTGGAAGGCGCGCCACTTGAAGATTCAAGGGACCAAAGGAGTTGGTTTCCGAATATGTAATAGATTATTAGATTTTCTATTTTAGAAATGCCATACTAGGAAATTTTATTTATTGCTTAGCATTTCTTTTAATATGTTGCATGCATTGCCAAATCGCCACAACAACACATGCATTTCATATCGAGTCATCTACCGTGTCAATTATAATTATCGTAGTTCACCGCTTTAGTTCACTTAAAACGTGATAGATAATAAATTGACAAGACCTCTCACATATAATAATTGAGATATAGCCTTACCAAATAGTAGAACCCATGAAGTACCAATTTCATAAGGGAGTTAATCCGGCTTCACCGTAATACAAACCTTGTTACATTGGCGAAGTAGGGTAGTAAAATGTTATTACATCGAAATTTGGATTGAGCTCAACGGAAGTATTCGTGACCGTAGTCGCATGTGTTTCGGGCTAAAGATGAAAATTAGAGTAATTTTTATCGACCGAGAGTTCTAAAAGTAGAATCGATTAAAGAGTTAATCCACCGAGTTATATTAATGAGGGATGATGAGGCTCACCGTACTGTATTAATATGAATTTGGATCTAGGAATCATTTATGTTAGTTGGGTGGAGGTCACTACATAGATGCTTAAATACTTGTAGTTATAATTACGAGTATTATTAAAACGATAGATGTTAATTAATTCCTTCAACTTCCTATTTTGTAGTCAAAATCGTTTTTACAATTGCAATGGCAACTCCAAATTCATCTAAAATTATACACCGATCACCATTAATTCATGGCTTCAATCATTCAATTAAAAATGCTTCTCGTATATCGACGACCCGATTAGAGTACTACGCTTTAGCATTGGTGAAGATGGGAATCTTTGTCTTTTTACTACTTCTACACCTCCCACTCCCATACTCATGCCCACCTCTTAGGTAAGAGGATCATATGAGGGGAATCTCAAAAATTTCAAGACACCTTTGTTTGAAGAAACAAGGAGAAATATCAAATTGAGTGGGAGTTCTAGAAAGAGTGTCCTTGAAAATGAAAGGAGTATTGGTATTAATAAAGGAAAGGCAAAGATGGGTGAGAAACCCAAATCCGATTGTGAATTGGAAGTTGAGCGTGAGACTACCACAACTAAAACCAAGAAGGGTGCCCAATCCTACCACAAATGTCATTATTGTAATGCCATGGGCCATTGGAAGCGTAATTGCTCCAAGTATTTGGAAGATATCAAAGTTGGACTTATCACTCCAAGTGGGACTTAGAAATGTGGAAAAGTTAAACAAGAGTGATATGAATCTCCGACAAGGAAATGGAGCTAGGGTAGCCGCCACTTCAAGAGGGATTTGTGTACTTGTTTTAGCTAATAACTTTGAGTTGTAATAAACATAATTGTTATTATGAACCCACTTAGTCTAAAACATTATTTTCATTTCTATGTGAGACATGAAAGGATTTATATTTTGCCATCAAAGACAATTGTTGTATTTTGTTGAAAATAGACATGGCTGTGAGCCATGTCACTTATCTTAATGATATTCATATTTTAGACACTTCCAACTCAAGCAATGATATCTTCATAATACAATATAAAAGACTCATAACAAGTGATTCAAATGATTTTTGCATTTGACCTTTTTCGATTAGGCTACATAAATGAGAAACGCATTAAACGCTAGTGTCGACTAGATTTATTGGATCATTTGATTTTCAATCATATGGAATATGCGAATCTTGTCTCCTTTTCAATATAATTCGTACTTCCTTTAGTGGTAAAGGAACACGAGCAAGTGATTTGTTAGGACTAATACATGCCGATGTATGTAGTCACACGAGCATCACCGCAAGGAGAGGTTATGACTACTTCATCACTTTTACCAATGATTTAAGTAGATAAGGGTATATTTACTTAATCAAATATAAAGTGAACCATTTGAGAGATTTGAGAAATTTCTAAATGATGTAGAGAACCAATTGAACAAAGTACTAAAGCGTTACAATCCGATCGTAGAGGCAAAGATCTAAGTAATATATTTGATTTATTAAAGATGGATTATGACCTTGTATCACTACCCATAAGATCATTCTAATATGAGTCAGTTTGAGTTGTTGAACTCAATTTTGAGGATTTTTATTTTAATCTAGAGGGTCAACCTGGAGATACCTAGAATAGAGAGTCTATTTAACAGTTGACATGGATAAGACTCGTATATAATGTCTGCCGTAAAAGAGCTGGTCTTTTATGAGCTAATTCGTCAGTCTAGAGGAACTCCTAGTACTCCACTATATATATGTTTGTGTCTCACAAAGCTATCTCTTTAGAAGATAGAGCTATTTCTAAGAGATAGAGTGGGAGTAGATGAGATCGTCACAAACATGTCTTATAGTTAATGTGTTACTTTGTGAAAGTAATGGAACTATAATCTATAAAGATAGAGTGGGAGTATAGCTCAGTGGGAGTTTAGCACACATGTCTTATTGTTAAAATATTGCTTTGCGAAAGTAATGGTATTGTCCTAAATAGACTTTGTTACATACGAGCCATAGCATTACAATCCGAAAATAGTTACTCAAGAGTAGATTTACATAAAGGCGAGGGTCTCCTTAAAGTGAATAGAGCTTTAGAGTGCTTAAAAGCATAGATTAACATGAAGATGTTGATCAAGATAAATTGTGTTAGGTATTGCCGCATTTCATTTTAATAAAGTATGGCAAATAAAATTCACTTTTCTAAAATGGGAATTTAGAGAAGGAAGTGTTTGAAACACAAAACCTTAGATGAAGATCTAAGAATCCTAACATATTATGCGTAGCTATCTTAAGTGATCACAAGATGATCTTAAGCTAGCATTAAAGGATTATACTTTTCGTTCATGTGATAATAGTGAATTGTTTCATTCACATGATTGAAGAATTATGATTATACATGAAGTTAAGTGGGAGCTAGAATTGTTTCTCCATGTCTTATATGTTGATAACATATTAATTATTGAGAATAATGTACCAATGCTCTCTTCTGTCAAGAGTGATTGGGAGACTTGGAAAAGGGTGCAAAGTATTCTAGATTTTTGAATTTATGTGAGAGTATATTGGCATAGAGTTGTGAGTCTTATGATGATAAGATCTTTCATATCTGTTAAACATCAACAAGGTTGAATAGGTTATTCATGTTGATGAAAGTGGAATCACTATGATGGAGTCATAGTCATTCACTGAACCTATTAAGTTGTTAACTACATGAAATCGTTTGCTAATGTTTCCACCATTAGAATGATCATGTATGCCAACAGATGCACATGCCGTGATGTGATATATGCCTAGAGCATGATAAGTCAATAACAAGATAATTCCCATCATATGGCTTGTGAGAGCCTTAAAGAACATCTTTGAGATTCTTGAGAAGAATTAAGGATTCGTTCATATGTTTGGATGATAAACTAAGTTACGTGTTGAAGGGTTGCATAAACTTTAGTTTCCAAACTTAAAGGGATTGTTGTAATCCTAGGATGTCTTATTGACTAAGGAGTAAGAGACTAAAAAGGTGTTTTAGTTTCGCGCATTGCAAATACTACAAAAGGAATCTAAGTAAATTGTAATAAAATGGTCAAGATAAGGATTAAGGGTGAATCCCTCTACAAATGACTTTATCACAAGTTATGCGATAACAGTGGGAGCGTCTTTCAAGTTAAAGAGCCCAAGTCTAGTAAGAAGTCTAGACATATACTTAGATAAATTCATGTCATTGGAGATGACATTGAATAGAAGGAAATAACAATTAACAAAGTTGGAAGATATGGATATAGGGTATATCCACTTGCCAAGCTTTTATTGCAATTTTAACTAGTGTTAATAATACACTAAAGATTATAAGATATGAAGTAGTAATAGTGTATTGACTATTCATATGTGATAATCGCATTTATCGTTTGAGTTTCATTAAACTCACCCGCTACCTAGTCGTATTAGAAT
Organism: Silene latifolia; assembly: GCF_048544455.1. Classification (NCBI taxonomy): domain Eukaryota; kingdom Viridiplantae; phylum Streptophyta; class Magnoliopsida; order Caryophyllales; family Caryophyllaceae; genus Silene; species Silene latifolia. Next base: position 71,130 of record NW_027413180.1, on the reverse strand, counting down.
GGGTTGTAGAGACAAATTGAACCCCATTAAAGTGAACTGGATTGACATGGTATTCGCCCCTAGTCACTTATATGAGGTGACGTCTCGAAGTGACTAGAGTGTGATGCGATTGATGGCAAGTTCAAGTGCCATAGAGTCATATGGGATGACTAGTCGATCACATAGGCAGACTGTATGGGACACTCGTCGGGCGAAGACCGCTTATAGAGTTCTGGTAATTCATAAAGCCTGGTCGTGGCAAGAGCTACTATAGTATTCTTATGAGTCAATTCTTTTGACTAGAGACTATTCGCCCAAGTTGGCACAAATTTCTGATTAGCTTTGATTTATACTCTACGATTTCGTAAATGAGGTCAAACTGGGTATATTTTGGGTTATGATGGATTGTGGCTGAACGAAAGGAATAGGGCGATAGGAATTGTCCACCCCTTGTCAGGGTTGTTTGAAATCTCAAGGCCACTCGAGGAGTAGTTAACTGGAAATGCGTGGCCACGCTCGGAAGGTATCTATGGTAGATAATTCCGGTCAGACAGTTACTCTCCTGATCGATGAAACCACTCAAGATATGATCAAATGTAAGTACGACCTGGAAGACACCTTGCATTGAGTGGGAGATTGTAATAGGACAAGAGAATTGGCGACGCACACTTGTCTTGGACAAGTGGGAGATTGTTGGAAAATGTGTCCTCAACAATAGTGCGATCACATGATTTAATATCATAATTAAATCTCATATAAAGAATACGTAAGGGATGATTCATTATATAGTCAACTGATCAACACTAATCGGTAACGATTGGCTTGCTAGAGTTTGACGTTACTGTCGTGGGACGGTGGTGGTCAGTTGATCCCTTAAGGTCACACCTAAAGGATGATGCCCTAATCTGTAAAGTTGATTAATTGTATGACGATATAAGTTAATCAATTCCTTAAAATTGAACAATTCAAATTGTGAGAGAGAATATTTATATCTTATTGTAATGGGATTAAATAAGATTTATTTTAGTAATAAAATGCTTTATTACTAAAATTGCTTATTGTTTGAGAAACAATAGAGATAAGAATGAATGGTTATTTATAATTACAAGATGTTGTGATTTATAATTATATGACCCATTTTATTTATGTGATCAAGTATCACTAGTCAATTTCTTGTATGCAATTTAATTAATTTGTAAAATGATATTTATGTGATAAATATGCATTAAATTAATTAATAACATGTAACATACTACATGTGACATATTGTGTGACAAATGACAAATTGACAAAAATAAAATGGTAGTCCATTTTAAGTAAATGGACCGAAATGAAGAGGGTTAAGTGGATGGTGGTGATTTATTTTAATAAGCTAAAACAAACATCATCATAACACTACTTACCTAGCCTTACATGCCTAAGGTTTTGATAAGAACAAAAGGGAAAAGGAAGGACCATATATTGGTCTCCCAACCTCCCAAAACCGTGACCCCCCTTCTATATACTAGAGATTTTGTTCTCTACCTATTCAACTCATGCATGTTCATTTTATACACATGCAAAACTTATCTCTCTCATATATTCTTGTTCATCTTTCTCTAAAATTAGAGAAATGATGATTAAATTTGTTCAATCACATTACTAATATTATTAATGTAATATATGAGTATTAGTAATCAATTTTAAGGTAAACTACTAAACAAATATCTAGCACATATTATTTAGTAGAGATAAGGGATAATCTTGGGTGCAATCAAGAGGAGTGGCTTCTATATTTGAAGTCTTTGGAGGATCATCCTATTACTCATCATAGCTCAAGAACAAGTGAAGGTAGGAGACCTTACTTGTGCCCATAAATCCGAAATTTACAATGTAAGGGACATTGTTTTCTTATAAATCTCTTATTTTGTTATGCATGCACTAGATCTAAAGAACAAATAATTAAAATGTTAATTAATTCACTATTAGAGGAGTCTAATAATAGGTATATAAACCTAAGCTAACAGTTCTATCATGACCAAACCTATCTTTAATATGCCCTAAAATTTGATGCTGGACCCTCTCTTGCATTTTGTTATAGAAGAACTTCGAGGAACAATCATCATAAGCAATATTATGATTTTTTGCCTTCTGCTGGAGGATAGACTTCTCAATCCGCTTAAAATTGCAGTACCTGTGAAGCAGCTCTCTTTTTTCTGCAATAAGATCAGGAGAAAGAGGGGTATCCGGTAAATTCAATTGACAGGTAGAGAGTTCCTCCTTAATGATCTTGACCTTGCTAGAAATACTTGTGAAATGAGTTCCATGTAGATGTTTAAGCCCACCTTTGACATTCTTAAGTTTAGCAAAAAGTTTAAATTGAAGGGATCCTACTACAGAAGCCTCCCAAGCAGTCTTGACAATTTCTTTGTACTGAGGATGTTCCATCCAGCAATTGAGAAAGCTGAACCTGCTTTTCCTAGGGGGGTCATCAAACACAATCACCATAACTGGGGAATGGTCAGATACCCCAGAAGCCAGAAAATTTGCAGAATTAGCAGGGAACTTTATGAACCGGGAAGTATTGGCTAATGCCCTATCCAACTTAGACCACACCCTAGTACTAGCATCTTGCTTGTTAGTCCAAGTAAGACCACACCCTGGCCCAGATGAAAAGTCTGCCAGGTTGCATTATGATATATCTCACAACGAAGGCATTGAGCTTGAACAGACAGGGGCACCACAACCACTATAGAGGGATTCCATAAGAGCCAGATTCTACCATTTTCATGGGAATCATAGTTACAACAAGAATTAAAGGTACTAAAGTAGCTCTGAAGAATTTTGCCAACATTTTTTTTATTATTCTAGTTTCCAGGATACCCAGGATATCCAATTTATTCTTCCACAAGAAGTCCTGAACTTCTTGCAGCTTGAGAGGGTCATTATCCCCCCTGTTCCATGATGCTATCCTCATGTACCACCTTTAGCATTTGTAGTTAAATTGTTAACTATATCTAATTAACTATATTTATGGAATTTTTTTATTTCTTTATTTTATAATATGAGGCTCGATCCCACAACCTCTTGGATTGAATGCCCTTACTATTACCACCATGACATATCCATCTTGTTGTCACTTTTGCATATCTTTTGATATATATCTTTGTTAAGACCTAAGTTAAAACAATATGTACATATAATAATTATTAATTGTATTTCTAACTTATATTCAATGTACCTTCAGTATTAAATCAATGTACATACTGGGTTCAGGGGCGAACCCAGGATTTGTTTTTCGGTGTAGCAAGATTAATATAGTTATAGATTACAAAACGTCAACGATTACGAAAAATTTTATAAGTATAATGTCATAAATATTTTGCGACAAATTTTCATATATTAAAATTCATGAACAACTTATTTTCCATCGGGTAATCCTCAAGTCGAATCCATATATTGAAAGTATATGGCTCTTCAAAGTAGGCACTAGTAATTTGAAGTTCTTCCTTTGCTCGCCTAGCTATCTTACTTCCTTGCGCATCACAATTAGTAGTTTCCAAGCTCCGACTTAACTCATCTCCTAAATGCATGAATAGGGACATGTTTTAAGCTTGATTATGCTCCTTTCCGGCTCATACCTGCAAATAATACAAGAGAAACCAAAGTAGACAATTCGGGGGACATTTGTAGCTAAACACTACTAAATAAGCATAGGAATGCGTGCAAATGAAGTACGAAATGCCTATATAAAATGCACGCATCATTTATGTGTGAGCATGTTGAAATGTTGAAGTTGACAAATTTTCAATATGAACGTGAAGCGTGTGCTAGTGGTAGCCATACGTGAGTCGTGTGTTGCATGACTTGCATCCATGCTTTTATTTTTCCGTATGAGCGCTTAGGAGTATGTGAAATAGGGTTATATGTGGACTTGTGTGAGTCGAAATGAGTATATAGACCTAGAAGAGGTGTACTCGGCCAACTAGAAGGCACTCGACCGAGTGCCCATGCCACTCAACTGAGTGGGGCTATTTATAGTTTATGGAATGTTCCTGTAAGTAGTGGCACTCAACCGAGTAGAGGACCCACTCGACCGAGTGTGAAACACTCGACTGAGTGGGCTGATGGAGGAATTTTGGAAACCTCATGTATGTTGAGACACTCGACCGAGTGGAATATCACTCGACTGAGTGAAGTCATACACTCAATCGAGTGGACTTGTAAAGTGGTCAATACCGTTTGTCTCTTATTTTGGGACATGTATTGATGTTTGTTATGTCTATTGAAGAGACATTATGCCAAGAACACGTGCTAGGACTCCTTCGCCACCACCCCGAGGATCCGAAGAGGAAGTGGGTCGGCTCATTGCCCAAAATGAAGCTCTCACCATGAGCACCGCCATCTCACGCCACCGCCCCACCAAGTACCTAGGGGTGGGTGAGCCTAATCTATTCACGGATTGGATGAGGGAAATGGAGAATGTCTTTGAGGTGGTGAGATGCCCCGATGAGCTCAAGGTGGAGCAAGCCGCCTTCTATCTTGGAGGACTAGCTGGAGGTTAGTGGTACAAGGAAAGGGACGACATGAGGGACTACTACGATGAAAGAGGTGAAGCCACTATTCCATGGGCCGACTTCAAGATGGAAATGAGGAATGAGTTCATCCCCGAGCACGTTAGATGCAAGCTCCGAGCGGAGTTCGACCGGTTCGTAATGACCGAGGCAATGATGGTGCAAGATTACTATATTCGTTTCAACGAGCGTGCCACCTATGTCGAAGACTTTCATCTTAGAAAATCTCATTTTGCCCTTAAGTTTGAAGGAGGATTGACCGTCAAGATCTTGGAGAAACTCCCGCCTGGTGAATTGTCTAGTGTGAAGAAAGTGTATGCTAGGGCTGAAACGCGGAAAGACTTCTCAACATGACTAAGGATGCCAAGGAAAGGTTCGGAAAAAAGAGAAAGACCGGAAGTGAAGGAGGAGGAAACCAATCAAATAAGATCACTTTTAATCAATCCAAGTCTTGCTCGGGAGGAGAATAAGGAAATAGCTTTGGAAGGATGGACGGCTACGGAGGGAGAGCCGCTAGTGAAGGAGGTGGGTTAAGGTGCTACAATTTCGGTAGCTTCGGCCACAAGAGGATGGAATGTACTAGTACTCAAAAGGGGCCCAATCGGAGGTTCGGGCAAGGAAACTTCTATTTCACCCCTTCCCAAAGCGAGACAAGCAACCGGAATTCGGGGGCATGGAGCAACCCCTGAAATGCTAACCCCACTTTTAATGGTGGAAACAACCGGGGAAACTTCAACCGAAGAGCTCCATCTAGGATTCTAGGGCAACGAGCTTTACGTGAAGCAATGCTTCGGGGGCTAGGTCAACTCAATCGGGGAGCACGGTACAAGGTGAGCCCAAAGCTAGTGTCAAACTCTTTATCATTGATAATAAGAGCGCCGAAGAGGATGACCATGTTGTCTCCGGTACATTTCTTGTTAATTCTCATCCTTGTTTTGTTTTATTTTACTCGGGAGCCACCCATTCGTTTGTGTCTAAGAGTCATGTGTCGACCCTGGTTTTGGGGGAGGGAGAATTAGCCAATGACGACGTGTCCTTACCTTCGGGAGAGTCTATCATGTGTTCAAAAGTGTATAAACAAGTGTCGGTTATAGTACATGAAACAAACTTTCCGGTAAATCTTTTTGAATTTCCTTTGGAGGGATTTGAAGTGATCCTAGGAACGTATTGGTTAAGTAAACACAAAGCTAACATAGAGTGTTACCAAAATAAGATAGCCTTGAAGGGACCCAAAGGTGCTAGGGTATCGTACAAGGGTTATTGGTCAAGCCCAAAGTGAAACTCATTACGGTAATGACTTTAAAGACGTGTTTGAAGAAGGGTTGTCTCATGTTTTTGTGTCATGTGTGGGATACTAGTATGAAAATACTGTTGGAGTAGTCTCCTCCTCATTAGTGCGTCTACATAATAAATCTCGTAAAAGGAATATCAGGGAAATAATATTTTATTTGTCAACTGATTAACGTAAATCGGTAACGCTCAGCTGACTCGAATTTGACATTACTGTCGTATGACGATGGTGATCAGTTGATCCCTCGAGGTCACACCTATGGGATGAAGCCCAAATGAAAATCTAATTGTTTGGATAATTAGTTACTTGAAATGTATATATTGACTAATGGTTAGTCAAGTGAGTTTTAAAGCATATTTATTATCATATTATGTGATAATTGAGTAACAAATATTAAATCTTATTAATGTGATTAAATAAGATAAAAATTTAGTAATTAATAGTTAATTGACTAAATTAGTATTATTTACTGATAAAGTATTAGTTTTAATACGATGAGTTTATAAAGTTTGAGGCGGAGGTAATTAGCAAATTAAACTTACAATAGGTTCTAAAATTAGCTAATAGAGTTTTATGGGACACATTTTATATTGATAAAATGGTCTAATAATACTTAAAAGTTGGGTGAACATCATTTGTTAATTTATATATTATTTAAGTGTTAAATAATTAAATTTATATTTAATTATATAAGATAATTAAATATAGGACTTATAAGCAATTGTGGGACAAATGTCGGAAATCAAAATGGACCCGAAATCATAGTGGACATGTTTGGTGGAGTCTTATTAGAGTCATATAGATGATGTCATGATAAGCTCACCCCACTAAGAATTGTTCCTCAATTCTTTACATTTGAGGTCTATAAATACCCCCCAACTTAATCATTTGATGGTTAGAAAAATAAGAAGAAAAAGTGCTATACTTCTCCTTCATTTGGTGTTTTATCAAATAAGAACAAGAGGTTGTTCTTCATTTTCTCTTCTTATTTTTATACAAAAACTCATCCAAAACTCACTTAAAATAATAACCATCAATTATTATTATAGTAATAATAAGTTGTAATATTATTTCAAGGTTATCATCTAAATTATCTAGTTAGTAATTTAGTTGGTTTTGGGTGATATCTTGGGTACCAGAGGAGGTTTCCTACTATGGAAACTTGAAGATTGGAGGATCATCCTTGGTATTTTAGCACAAGAACAATACAAGGAAGGAGTTCTTGTGTTGTGCCCAATTTTTCCTTAAGCAATGTAAGGATTTCTAATCTTTTAAGCCATCTTATAAGCATGCATGTAACTAGATCTTTAAAGACTAAATTAAAAAGTAATTTGGTAACTATTTAGAGGTGTCTAATTAGGGGTCTAGTACCTTCAAGTGGTATCAGAGCTCAGTCGTTGCATGCATCTCGATTTTCGACCATTTTATCGAGTTATAAGATGGCTTTATAAAATCGTAATTTTTGTGTCAAAATTTGTTAGGCACAAAATTTTTTGTTGCATGTATACATTCTGGCCTAAAAATGGTTTTGGTCAAAATTTGGTTAATTATGGAATTTTATTGCTAATTAATAGATTTTTCCGACTTAAGACCGTCTTAATATGCATAAAATTGGTTAATAGTTAACTAAAAATATTTGCGTGTTAATTCTGGCTATGAAATTTTAATATATTCTCATATTCATTGATTAATTAGAGTAAGTAAAAATTAAAAAATTAATTTGATTAATTTTGCATGATTATTAATTTTTAATAGTTAAATATCAATAAAATGTGATTATATTGGTTAAAAATTGTTAAAATATAATTGTTGACATGAGAAATTTATCTAAGGTTACTTGCATGTAGTATACATTGGATGTGAACTTAGTAAATTAGTTTGATTAATTTTTGCATGCTTATTGGTTTTTATGCGATAAAATTGATAATATGTAAACATAATTTTCTCAAATTTTAATCGAAATGTTTTGGTGAAGTTTTTTACATTTTCAGGTTCTGGAAAATGTTCCAGAATATTAAAAATTTTAATTTGATGATTGTTTCGATTTTTATGTTTAATTTATAATTATATCGTAAAACTTGCGAAAACCGTGTTTAAAATTATGTATTTGATACAAATTAAACTTTTAGACAAAATATTTTAAATTTTGAGTTCCTAAAAATGTTCCAGTATAAACAAAATTTTTATTTTTACAATTTTCATAATTTTGGTTATTTATTTGGATTTATTTCATAAAAGTTATGATTAAATAAGTTTTAATTAGCAATTTTTCATAAAAGGTTATGAAATCATCAAGAAATTAGTGAAGACTAATTTTTGAGTCTCAAAACAGGTTGGGATATTATCTTGTGCTTAAATTTAATTTAAGTACTAATTTGAGATCTTTAATGGTTAAAAATCGCTTTATTAACAAAAAGTACGAGCTTAATATCAAACCGATGGTTTTTAGGGCGATTTGGCATTTTAGGGCATGTTTAAATATGATTTATATTCTGCATATTTTATATGAATGTCATTTAATTTTATGTAATTTGTTAATGTAATTTGTCCAGTATGACCTTAATTAGAAATCGGTATTACCCGAAATGTATGGGAATATCGGTTTGGTTTGTAATTAAATGCGATCTCGTATCGCCATCTATAATATTAATAGATTTATTTTATTTTTATTTTAAAAATGTATAATAGGAATTGTTATGTAATTCTTTTTATACTTATAATTAATTGTTACGAAGACCGGGGGAATCTTAAAGATGGAGTCTTTCGGAAAGGAGTTCCGATGAAGACCGGAGTTTCCAAAAGACCAAGCTATATTGGAAGGCGTTCCAATGAAGTTCAAGGGACCAAGGAGTTGGTTTCCGAAGTTGTAATAGTTAATTAGATTAACTAGATTAGGAGGCCATACTAGTAATTGTCTTTTACATGTATTTTTTTAATGCATTCATGCCAAATCGCCATTACATGCATTTTATTCGTTTTTACAACTGTTGTCAATTAAAGTTATCAAGAATTCGCCGATTTAGCTCACTTAAAGGGAACTGATAATAAATTGACAAGATCTCTCACATTGTTTAAATATTGAGACTAGCCCTTCCAATTAGTAACACCTATGAATCCCTTCTTCAATAGGGGGCAGGTACGGCTCACCGTGGTGTTCCCTTTTTACGTTGGGTAAGTAGGGTAATAAATGTTTTACACGTAAAATTTGGTTGGACTCAACGGAATTACAAGATTGGTATGTCCGGCGTCACTGCGCCCAGTTTTGTGTTCCGGGGCTATGAGATGGATTTACTTGAAATCTGTCGACTGAGAGTTCTAGGAGTAGAATCAGTCAAGGAGTTGACTCGCCGAATTTATTTAGATCTCGTATGTCTGGCGTCACTGGGCCGAGGTTTATTTAGAGACGGATCTCGGGATCATTTATATAATTTACGTGAGAGATCATTATATAAATGCGGATTCAAACTTGATAAAATTGTTTTTCAAGTATTTATTTACGATGAATGTTAAATTTCCCTATTACTCTGTTTTTATTATTTTATATCGCGCAATGGTAAGTATTCAATTCGCTCCTCAATCTATAGAATCGATAATCCGTTATGCATGAAAATAGTTTTCTAAGAGTATACGGTAACTTAAATTTTCGATTATTCAACCTTTCTCCATTTTACCACCATAGCTAATGACAAAAATTTGCAATTCTTTTGATCCTTATGTTGTCCGTTGTAAGAGTCTCTTGTGAAGAGTATAAACAGGATATTTGCTTAGTTAAAAGTGTTTTGATTTTGCAATATCATTTTATTTACAACAACGATGCTACAATCTTATTGCTCATGAGATAAATGGTTACACATACTTAAATTGTTTGAGTTCGTAAAAACGTTGGAATGAATTGGTAATATGATTTGTTTGAAATCATGATTAACCAATTACCACATTCACTTCATAAAGTTTCTTAGAAGTGAGTGGGAGCTCTAAGAGGGATGTATATATCTTAATAATTAAGATTAGGACGAGGTTCAAGAAAGAATTTGGTTTGGTTAAGGAATTGACTCATGGCAAAGGTTAACACTAAGGTATTGTGAATAGCAGCACCAAACCTTAGTACGACGCCAATTTGTGGACATGGGCCACGGGGGCGCTTGGGACAAGCGTTTGCATTTGTGGAGTCGCCACCAATTTTTATGGGAAATTGGAACTGTTCGAATACCTCGTGCCATGTCAAGACACAAATTAGTGACATGAACACTAAGAACTCGTTATCCTTAGCATTCTATATCTAGAATGACTCTCGTGGATGCCAATGAACACGGATGTTCACAGAGATCTGGAGTAAGGGGTGGGGGTACGTATTAGGAAGTCCTTTTAATGAACACCTAATCCCGCCCACCTCGATAGCGGCCTCTACTAATGATTAGGGAAATCGTTCGTACTTGATATGCTGTCGATTATATGCATGCAATGCAACATCCAAAGATTAATCCTAGCATGTGAATATTAACTAAGTCGGTGAACAAATAATTAGCACTTATTATTGTCTAGTTAACGTTTAGAATTAATTACATATGAAAAATAAATAATTACATCATCCATAATTAAATATAAGAAATAAGTAGCGATAATTAAAATTACAATGAATTACAATGATTTACGTCAAAAATATATTTAAGACGGACGATTTGAGGAAAATAAAGGAAAATAAATATGGTTGGAAAATATGGACAGATTAGGGATAATATTACGGCTAATAGTCAATTAATTACACAATTAAAGGATTAAGTCAAAGCAAGAACGGAAATTCAGAGACAGAATTCATCCCGGAACAGGCGCAGCATTGCTGCGTCCCTTGGAAGAGGCGCAAGTTTCACTCACGTCATTCTGAGGTGAGTTCTGGTCAGTGAAGTCGAATCTATGAGCGATTAGCATTCGTTGGTGTGTTTAATGATTGATTATCGATATTTGACTCGAGTGAAAGTGATTTAGCATATTAATTACATACGAAATCATCATGAAAGCTGTAAATACGAATTAAAACGAATTAAAACGAGTTAAAAACGAATTATAACGAGTTAAAACTAATTAGGTTTACATACGAAGACGGAAATGAACTGAAAATAAACGACGAAAACATGTACAAAGGACGAATTCCAGAGACTTGATATGAACGAATCGAGTCTCTAAAATCCGGGTTTGATTTAATGACGAAAACCCGCAAATATTGATTATAAGGGATTTAAGACGGAATAAAACGTGATAATTAAAAAGAACGTACTAAAATTTATTATGTATGAAGAAAAAGAAAATAAAATAAGAAAATAAAACAAATGAACGAAATCAACAGAAAAACCGAGGAAGAAGACGAAGAGCAGAAACAGCGGCAACCCCTGGAAGAGGCGCAACAGATGCTGCGACTCTTTGAAGAGGCGCAGCTGTTGCTGCGTTTATTCTCGACGTCTGGTTACTACTAATCCGTAAAAAAAGTTTAATAATAGGGTTTTAGAAGTCGGTTTTAAACATACTTTTGACGTAAATCTTACAATAATTTGTACAAAAATAAAATACAATAAAAAAAGATGGGATTTACACACTCAGACTTACATGTTTGACGAAACGAGATTAACTAAGTTAACGTTTAGTGATTGCTCGACTCGAATGTATGTAGAAAGTGCCCTCGTTAGAGGATTTAGATTAAAATGATTGATGTGTAGTGGTCAAATTGGTCGGTCATGCAACGTGACTGGAACTCCGAATGATCTGAGCTTACGTGGTCGATTGATCAAGCACGTAGGCGTTGAAAGCTTAGATCACGGTCTTAGAATGCAAAGGGAGAAGAGAAGGGCGGACACTTGCGTGAAAAATATGTAGAACGAAGGTCCCTATTTATACTAAAAAATATGAAGAGTTTTGGAATGACTCAAACTTTGGAAACAAATCACGGAAAAATCTGAAAATAGGCAGAAACGAGCTGGGGAAAGGGCGCAGCAGCTGCTGCGATCCTTCGAAGAGGCGCAGCATCTGCTGCGTCATTTCCCTAAAGGTTTCCTCCCGCGGAAGAAAGAATTCCGCGTTTTTTTAGGGAATTGCGGTGGATCTCTACTTCCTTATTTCGTAAAATAAGATTTATGGGATATATATCCGGAATATTCTAGGACATTCCGACTCGGCATTTTAAACGATTTCTTAGAAAATGAAGCGGTTTTTGACCCGGACTCCAAATGAACTCTAATTACTGTCAAAACGACCGTATAGGCGTGTAGATGACGACCAAGGGGTAGACACAAGTATTTGAGCTATTACTTGACGATAAACTTACGAACTGTTATAAATCGTTTCGCGTACCAAACATGCGGCCCAATCATCATTGGGTGGTTGGCGGGAGGTGTAGAAACGAGGTATCTATAGAGCCCCCACTTTGACTGAGGCTTGGATAAGGCGAAAGTCAAAGTATAGCCATCAGGTCAATCGAAGATTACAACCTGACGACTACGGCGACGCGAGGCGGCTCAAGGGGTCTGAACCAAGGACCTGTCGTCGGAAACATTTTAGAGTCTGTCTACTATCGGGGAGGGTCATTTAAAGTCCATTAAACTACGTAAGGAGGCTCGCCAGCCATAAGAAGAAATCATACCCGAGGCTTCTTTCTCGAGATGCTTCCAGAGTTGAGTGGGAGCTAAGGGTAAGCGTAGGAGCTAAGGTTAAGACCTAAAAGATATATAAGGATTGTGCTAGGGTGTGGGGCCCTAAAGGAAAACATCGATGAGAAGGCGGCCTAAGGGAAGGTGGGTATGAGAACTTCTGGAGAACGATACCTTTGCCGAACTCTATGAGGAAACAAATAATATTGAGGACAACAGGACGTCGGTAGAAACTGCTGGGGGAATCTGCTTGCGTCGGTCTCAAGCGAACTCTCGTCGGGAAATATGTTGATGATTCTGTCTGGATTGAATCGTTTTCTGGGAATTTGCTTGTGTCTGCTTCCAAACAAACTCCATCTCTCGAGAAGTGCAATAGGCTGTCATGAACTCTCGCTAGAATAAAAAAGATATTGATAAAGGTGTGTCTAAAAACTCCGTCAAAGGGATTTGACTGATAATGGCGCGTCCTAAGCACCGCTGGAAATTTGCTCGTTGTTGCAAGCGAGATCCTTGCTGGGAGATAAAATACTGCGACAGCTTCGCAGTCTGCTTTAGAAAAATATACGGGTCCGGACAAAAATAAATGCCCAATAGACCAAATATATGATGTAAGGTGTCGCAGAAGAGGCGCACCAAAGATGGGCCCACAAATAACAAACTTATAACGAACTTTTGAAAATTGAGCTGGAGGGAAGCTGGGGAACAGGCGCAGCAAGAGCTGCGGTCTTGGAAGAGGTGCAGCAGGTGTTGTGTCTTTTCCCGGGTTCATCCCTGTCTGAGTAAAAACTCGAAAAAATCGTGTATTATTTCATAATTAACAAAACACAAATCCTCTCTAAACTCTCTCAAATTCCGACTAATTTCCGTCAAAATTAGATCAATCCACTCCATTAATCATTACTAATAGAGGTATGTATCACATTCTTGCTTTTAATTCTTGTTTTTGATCAATTAGAGCCGAAAAATTAGGGTTTCCCCTCCCCTTTATGTCGAAAATTTGGGGGTTTTGCCCTTAATGGATAGGTTTGATAAAATTGACATTAGAAATGGATGATTGGTAATGTTAGGAACATAACCATATATTCTTTTCGAATTTTCGTCAAGCATTGAGCATTTGAGCGAATTTGAGACGGTTCCTCAGCTGTTTCGAAAATTGCTTCGAAAGTGCCTTTAAGATTGTCCATTTTTGATGAAATTTGATTTTCTGGAACCTTTGTATAATGGGTGAACTTCCTACCATGTCGGATTTTTGATTTGTGACGAATTTTTAGGACACTTTTTAGGGCATAATCGCCGTTATAGCGAAATGCTTCCGAAGTTTCGACTCAAACCCGTGACTAGGCTTGGACTTAGACTTGACTTGACCCAATATTCTGCATGAGTGGTCGGGTTTCGAAAGAAATGGCCAAGGATGGCGAGAAAAAAGGCCACTTTTAGGGCTTGAAAGTACTCAAAACGACCTCATCATGGCTTGTCGCGGCTGGACATGGCCTAATTTAATTTAATTTTGCAAATGACATTCCTTCTACATCAGGGAGGGCTCCCATGGATGTGGACGTAGACTTCGACCCTTCTCTCGCTCTTATAGGGGGAGAGAGAGAAGTGGTGGTTGAGGAGGAGTTTGAGGAGGTCTCGAGGCGGGCCAACGTGGGGCGTGGTGGTCGCCAGCTAGTAGGTGCACCAGAGTGGGCCAAGAAATGGGATGGTAGACATCTCCTTTAGATGGCAGAGAGCCACCTGTCCTACAGGACGGCGAGGAGTTTGGTAAATTTCAAACTTGTCGTTTCTTATTACGTTCCCTACTCGTTTGTCGTTTTATTTCTCACTTGCCTTCGCGCTGAAGATAGCGTTTGCTTCGAATTGATGCAGGATGCCGGGAACATGAGGTCCTTTTCTGGCTACACGATGATGATGGACGCCTACGAGAGACTGTCGGAGGAGGAGAAGGCCATCATCGAGTTGGGAGCCTTCGGAGCTTTAGTGGGAGCGTGGAGGGCGATCAGGGAAAGGAAGATTCGGGCTAACCTTTGCCTGATTTGAGCTTTCTTTGATCGGTACTGGGATACGACCTCGACCATCCATATGCCTTTTCGAGAGGTCGGGGTCACTCTGGAGGACTACAACATGATTTCTGGTCTGCCGTGTGGAGAGGAGGCTTTGGTGTGGCCGTTGACGGCCATGAGAGTGGACTCAGCCGAGGCAAGGAGCCTGTTCGGCTGGAACCTGGCAGAGGGTGCTGCCAGCGTTCCTGGGTTGGTGCCGAGTTTTTACGTCATGGACTACTTTGCGGGTAGGACCCCAGCGACGGTGATGATGAATGGGAGGAAGGTGCCTCCTCCTCCTTGTACTGCTGAGCAGAGGGCTCGTTTATGGCTGTGGTGGTTCTTATCTTCGATTTACCTCGGAGACAAGGGGGAGAGGCTGTCGACGAAGGTTCTTCCTTTTCTGTCTGACTTGAGTAGCCTAGGTCGGTGGGACTGGGTTACTCCTGGCTTCGCGGTCCTTACTTGCTACATGAGGGCCATGGTACGTCCTGAGCTGATGGAGAAGGGGACTTCTCCTGCTACTGTCGGTCCTGGACTCTTGTTGGAGGTACGAACCTTCTTTGCATCCATGAAAGATCATTACTTCTTTATTTATTTCTATTTCTATCGAATTATGAAAGATCATTATCGATTATTTTGTTTGCAGGCATGGGTGTACTCCTACTTTCCTAGCTTCGCGCCCAAGAGGACGGAGCCTGAGCCGAGGGCGTACCCCGTCGTGAGAGACTGGGTAGTGTGTCGTAGGAAGAGCCAGCGCCGATCTTCTTACGATTTTTGTCAACGGGGCGTGAACGCCCTGAAGTTGGAGAGCGTAAGCACTTTTGACTACCTTTCCTTTACTTATGTTTATTTATTATTATTTAGAAGCGATCATAGGAATGACCCATTTCCCTGCTTGCTTAGAGCCGATCATAGGAATGACCCCTCGTTTGCTTGTTTTAGTGGGTGCCTAGACCCTGGGAGGACTACCCTAACGCTCCTACTTTCGTGGTTGAGGTCCTTCTTCCTAGGAGCTCGAGCCGGTTGTTGCTGAGGATGTCCATGGGGCCCGCGTGGTACCTGGGCGAGCGTTTGACTCGTCAGTGCTCTCGTGACACTTTCGCGGTTCCCATCGATCCTCCACGGACAATGTTTAGGGAGCCTTCTGACGCTGAGAGAGAGGCTGACTTGGCGGACGCGAGCGGTGACGCCCTTCTCCTCCTTGGCGAGGAGTACTCTGAGTTCGTTCATCGGAGGTTGGCGTTCTGGCCGATCGTGGTAAGTATCTCACTTTTCTGCTTTTAAATTGATTTGACAAATGACGTTTTTTGAAACTCGTAGGAGATCGAGGTGGCAGGCGTCGAGCCCCCAGCTTACCCAGAGACGCTCGAGTACACTGACGCGGCGGGTTTGACGACGATCTCGGAGATCCGCGACTTCGGCGAGGAGGTGACGACGCTGGCTAGGAGAGTGGCAGCACTTGGTGAGGAGGGTAAGCCTCCAGCTTCGGTTGTCTTACTTGTTTTATTTGCATAAGAATGCTTTTATTCTTTTTTTTTGGAACCTTTTTGTCATTTGAAATGCAGGTGGCACCGTCTCAGTACGTGGCGTTGTGGAGGACGGCCAACCGGATGCAAGCCACGGCCATCGAGGCACTTGCAGGTGGCTGAGGACGACAGGTATGAACCTCTCATTCTCTTACTTATTTCATTTCATTGATATTTTGAATTTTTATTGCAATTTCCCGCATTTTTGTTTTGAAATGATTGAAATGAGGCATTTCTCCTTTATTTGTATGCAGAGAGAGCGTGACCTGGAGCGCGAGATGGCGCAGTCCCGAGAGGAGACTGTTAGGTTCATATACCTATTATTAGACATCTCTAATGGTGAACTAATTAACATATTAATATTAGTTCTAAGGATCTAGTGCATGCATAACTAAATAAGAGATAAAATAAGAAAACAATGTTCCTTACATTGTTAAATGGTTTGAAATGGGCACAAGTAAGGTCTCCTACCTTCACTTGTTCTTGAGCTTAAATGTCAATGGAAGATCCTCCAACCTTGGTCTCAAATATAGAAACCCTCCTCAAGACATGCACCCAAGATTAGCCCTTATTACTACTAAATAATATTTGCTAGATATTTATTTAGTAGTCTACCTTAAAAATGACTACTAATACTTATATATTACATTAGTAGTGTTTTTGAACAATTTAGATTAAAACTTCTCAAGTTTTAGAGAAAGAAAGATAAGTATGAGAGAGGGATTTTTGCATGTGTGTTCTTTTAGAGATGGTAGAGTGAAAAAAAAGGAAGAACAAAATTCTTCTTCATATCTTGAATGATCCGTCCAAATGCTCTTTTATGGAGCATTTTTGTCTTCTCCAAATATCACATGCAATCAATCTTTATATGTAGGTAGTAGGCTAGCTTATAAAGTATGTCATAAGATGTTGGAGCATCTTTCCAACAACAAAATGACAAAACCAAATATTCAAGCATCCTCACTCTTTTGGACGGTATACTTGAGTGTATATGGGTCCATTTTTATCTTATAATATTTATCCCACAAATGCTTATAAGTCTTATGTTTAATTATCTTACATAATTAAATATTAATTTGATAATACAATAATTATGTGACAAATTAATAAACATATATTCACTCAATTTGTTGAGTAATATTTTACCATTATATCAACATATAATGGGTCCCATAATAGCTAGTTAGTTAAATTTACAACCTCTTGTAAATGTAAATAACTAATTACGTCTACCTTGAAATATTTATAAAACCTCAACATAATTTAGTAAATTAATATATTAATCCACTTAATCGAATCTTATTTAATCGAATTACAATAAGATACATATTTCCTCTCATAAATATAAATTGTTTTTATTTAAGGTATTTATTAACTTGTATCAATATACAACTAATTAACTTTACTAATTAGGGCATCATCCTATAGGTGTGACGTTAAGGGATCAACTGACCACCACCGTCCTACGACAGTAACGCCAAACTCTAGCAAGCCAGTTGTTACCGATTAATGTTGATCAGTTGACTATTTAATTTATCATCCCTTTCGTATTCTTAACTAGTTTGGATGCCCGTGCGTTGCAACAGGGTAATTAACTTAGTAAATAAAAATTGGTTATAAGGTCTTAATACTTACATCTTATGTCTTATCATTTATATAGATAGATCAAAAGTCAAAACATCTTATTAAGAGACGATTAACCAATGTTAAGGCCACTACATCTTATGTTAATCTTTCATTTATTATTTTTATATAATCCTACATTATTTTTCAATGTGGGATTAACATACTAAGAAATTTTTATATATATACAAATTATATGAAATTTATACGCTAATGATATCATTTTTACCACGAATCAAATTATGTTGTTTTCATAATTTTCTTAACGATATTTTTTTGGCAAATGAAATGTAAAATTTTTTATATAAAAATTAGAAACATCACTTGAATATAATATAGGAATATAGGAAATATATATTATAATAATTAAAATATTCTCTACTTTATTTTTTACATCAAAAAATATTATTTATGATACTTTCCTAAATTAATTTTTAAGATCACCTCACCTTATGATAATTTTCTGATGTGGGACAATTCAAATATTTATATGTAGTATATTTACTACACCTGCATTATTTTTCAATGTGGGACAAATAACACGCAAAAAAGTACACCATCTTTTTTGCACCTATTTCGATATCCAACCCGATTTAATAATGAGAAAATACTATACTATTTATTTATATTCGTACGTTCTTTTCCATTTTTTGTCACAATTAAAATATGTACAAATGACATGATTTAAATTACATTTTTTTTCCTAACACGACTTTTAAGATTAATTGAGGGAGCAATAAAATGTATAAACAAATGCAAAATATTTTCTTTTTCTGGTGCGATTTTTATTAATGGTTAAAAATTATGATGTGTTATAGTTACTCAAATGTAATGAGGCATAATATTATCTATATTTAAAAGTTAAAAAGATTTAATTATACTATTTATCAAAGTAAAAAAGCTCATTATTGATTTGTTTGTGGATTCAAGATCTTTTTATGCAGCACTTGATTGTATTATAATTCTTAAATTTTCTATTTTAGTGCAGAGATTATCATTATATGACACATTAATAACCAATTTATGTATATTTAGCACCCATTTTATTTTTTTATTATGATTTTATCTTAAATAAAGTTATTATATTATCGATTGTCTTAAAATAAACATTATAATATCAGAAATATAGTAATATATAATCGCTTTTATAAATATTTACGTGATTAATATTTGTATGGTATTGTTGTAATTAAGGTTTGTCATTAATACAAACTCCTATAAGAACTCTCTAAGATAATTTTTAAGCGATTCAAAAGATTTTGGATTGATACCCCTAAGTTTCAAATATGACTCATATTTATATTCATGTGATACCTCACCTCATGATAATCTTCTAATGTGGGACAATTCAACTATTTATATGTAGTATATTTACCACATCTACATTATTTTTCAATGTGGGACAAACAAATATATGCAAATAATATGATACTATATTCTAATGTTAGCATTTATTTATCACGAATTTAATTATATAATTTTTCAAAAAAAATAAAATTATGTTACTTTTTTGTTAAATGAGATGTATAAGTTTTTATACAAAAATTATAAACATCACTTTGACATAATATAAAACATATATATCATATCGTGGAGTTAATGATATAAACTCTTAAGAGCTCTCCAAGACAATGGTTAAGAGACTCAGAAGGTTTTGGGTTGGTATTTAGGTTCTAAGGATGCCTTCGATTTATAATCATATGATCACACACCTTATGCTAAACTTTCGATGTAGGACAATTCTATTATTTATACGTAATATATTCACCACACCAACATATTTTTCAACGTGGGACAAATAACATACTTAGAAATACACCATCCGCCTTTGCACATAGTTCAACATCTAACCCAGCAAATACTATACTCCCTCAATTCAAGACCAAATACAACATTCCTTTTTTACACTATTCATGAACGAATAGAATCTTTACGATTTTTTGCAATATGTAAGACAAAATATGGTCATGTGGGATCTTATTTGATTCACCTATAAAGTACAATGAGAATATCAAATTTTTAAATTTTTAATAATGTAAACTTAAAGATATTTACGTTGTAATTTTATTTACGTTGTAATTTGTGTCTTGGCAAGTGTGTAAATGAAAATGTTGTATTTGGTCTTGAATGGAAGGAGTACTATTTATTAATATTCGTACATTTTTTTATAATACTTTTTATAGAAAGAATATGTATATATCATACTGTGAAGATAATGATATAAACTCTTTAGAGCTCTCCAAAACAATACTTAAGAAACCCTTAAGAGACTCAAAAGGTTTTTGATTGATATATAGGTTCCATTGATGACTCCTATTTATAATCATAGGATCACCCACCTTATGTTAATCTTTTGATGTGGGACAATTTTATAATTTATACTTATTATAATCACCACACTAACATTGTTTTTCGATGTGGGACATATAACATATTAAAAGAAGTACACCATTTTTAATACTCGTATGTGCAAATCATATGAAATCTATACTCTAATGAAAGCATTTTTTACCACGAATCTAATTACATTATCTTCATAATTTTAATATTTTTTTGCCAAATGAAATGTCAAAGTTTTTATATAAAAATTAGAAACTTCTCATGAATATAAAATAGGAAATATAGATATTATAATAATTAAAAGATTCTCCACTTTATTTTTTATGTGGAAAATATTATTTATGAAACTTTCCTAAATTAATTTTTGATGATGTGGACGCCTAGAATCGCTAAAAACTCTCTTTTTATATATAAAAACTCTCTTTTATATATATATATATATATAGATTTGATATATAGATTTGAGATTTGAACATGTGATCGCACTATTGTTGAGGACACATACTCAACAATCTCCCACTTGTCCGAGACAAGTGTGCGTCACCAATTCTCTTGTCCTATTACAATCTCCCACTCAATGCAAGATGTCTTGCAGGTCGTACTTGCATTTGATCATATCTTGAGTGGTTTCCTCGATCCGGAGAGTAATGTCATCAATTATCTACCGTAGATACTTTCCGAGGCCACGATTTCCATTTCACGTCTCCTCGAGTGGCCCTAAGATTTTCAACAATCCCGACAAGGGGGACAATTCCTATCGCACTATTCCTCTCAGTATAGCCAAAGTTCATCATAACTATATACTCATTTTCGACTATTCTGACAATCGAGTATAAATCAAAGCCATTCAAATAGTCTCTAGTCAAAATAATCGACTCATAAGAATACTATAGTAGCTCTTGACACGACCGTGCTTTATGAATTTCCGTAAGTCTATAAGCGGTCCCCGCCCGACACGTAGTGTCTCATATAGTCTGTCTATGTGATCGACTAGTCATCCCATATGACCCTATGACACTTGAACTTGCCATCAATCGCATCACACTCTAGTCACTTCGAGACGTCACCTCCTATAAGTAACCAGGGGCGCATACTATGTTAATCCAGTTCACTTCAATGGGGTTCAATATTGTCTCAACAACCCATTTGGATATAACAAAGTAATGAATGAGTTTAAAGAAACTCAAACGATAAATACGATTATCATATATGAATAGTCAATACTTTATTACTACTTCATATCTTATAATCTATAGTGTACATTTTACACTAATTAAATTGCAATAAAAGCTTGGCAAGTGGATATACCATGTATCCATTCATCCCAACTTTATAAATTGTTATTTCCTTCTATTCAATGTCATTTCTAACGACATGAATTTATCTAAGTAGATGTCTAGTCTTCTTACTAGACTTGGGCTCTTTAGCTTGAAAGACGATGCTCCCACTGTTATCATATAACTTGTGATAAAGTCTTTGGTAGAGAGATCTCTTCTTATTCCCTACGTTGACCATCTTATCACAATTTACTTAGATTCTGTTTGTAGAACTTGCAATGGTTGAAACTAAAACATTTCTCTAGTCTCTTACTCCTAAGTCAATAAAATCAGCCTAGGATTTCGATAAATCCTTACAGGTTTGGAAACTAGAGTTTGTGTAACTCTTCAACACACAACTTAGTATATCATCCAAAATAAGAATGAATTCTCAATTCTCCTCAAGAACTTTAAAGGATGTTCTTTAAGGCTTTCAAAAGACCTTCATTCGAATTAACTTGTTATTGACTTATTATGCTCCAAGCATATGATTCATCACGGCGTGTGTATATAATGGAATACATGATCGTTCTAATGGCGGAAACATTAACAATCGATTTCATGTGATCAACAACTTATTAGGTTCAGTGAATGACTACGACTCTATCATAATAATTCCACTTTCATCAATATGAATAACCTACTCAACCTTGTTGATGTAAAACAGATATGAAAGAACTTATCATCATAAGGCTCTCAACTCTATGCCAATATTCTCTCAAATTTAACACATAGATTCGGAAATCTAGAATACATTACACCTTTTCCTAGTCTCCCAATCACTTTTTCACAGAGGAGAGCATTGGTACATTATTCTCAATAAGTAATATATTATCAACATATAAGACATGAGAAAAATAATTCTGGCTCCCACTTAACTTCATGTATAAACACGATTCTTCAACCATGTGAATGAAACCATTCTCAATTATCACATGAACGAAAAGTATGATTATTACAATCCTTTAATGCTTGCTTAAGACCATTCTAGGATCCCTTAAGTAAACTTTACATATTATGTTAGGATTCTTAGATCTTTATCTAAGGTTTTGTGTCCCGTACACATCCTTCTCTAAATTCCCATTTTAGAAAAGCGAATTTTTAATTTTATTTGCCATTCTTCATCAAAATGAAATGTGGCAATTCCTAACATTATTTATCTTGATTAACATCTTCAAGTCAATCTATGCTTTTTAGATACTCTAAAGTTCTATTTACTTTAAGGAGACCATTGCCTTAAAGTAAATCTACTCTTGAGATTGTAATGATTTGGCTATTATGCAACAAAGTCGATTTTGGGACTAGTCACAATTGATCATTCAATAGGTCATAATTCCATTACTTAAGTAAAGTAACATATTAACAATAAGACATGTGAACTTTACTTCCACTCTATCTCAATAGATTATAGTTCCATTACTTTCAAAAAGCAACACATTAACTATAAGACATGTTTGTGACGATCTACTCCCACTCAATCTCTTAGAAATACTTCTATCTTCTTAAGAGATAGCTTTGTGAGTTATAAACATATATGGTGAAGTAATATAAGTTCGTCTAGACTGACGTGTTAGCACATAAAAGACCAGCTCTATTATGGCAGCTTAATTCATGTAATATGCGTGTCTGATCCATGTTATTTGTTAAATAGACTTGCTATTTTAGGTATCTCCAGGTTGACCCTTCGTTTTAAAATAATGTGTCCGTTTTGGATTGCAAATCCCCAAAAGTGAGCTTGACAACTCAACCCGACTCATATTAGTTTGATCTTATGGGTAGTGACACAAGGTCATTGTAACACCCCCATGCTCCAAGTGCCTTACCAGGACCACTCAGGTATAAAGATGTCACCATCTCGGTTTCCCAAGGCAATGATAATCATAAGACAATAACGAAACAATATTTAAATAGTATAAGTTTAGTGAATAAAAACAATCCGAAACCAAATGCCCAAAATACGGGTTACAAGTTCTCAAAACAACTGTCTAATCAACTAAATGAAATGTCTGACAACTACTCAAGCTACAAAGAAGACTCTATCATCATCGAAGGTGACACATCCCACTATCCCATGTATCTCGACTCATACCGCTCAACAACCGCTCACCATACCCGAATGGATCACCACGTTTTAAAACAATAAACGGGTCAAGTACTAATCACACAATTTATATAACTCAACAATACAACAAACAAAGACAAATCGTCACAGATATACTCCGAACTCCATCATCAACTCCACAATACTGACTACACACTAAAGTGTGTAGCCCTGCTAGAGTACCCATCGCAACAGGTTACTCCTCGCCGCCAGTGGGGAATCGCAGCCGTTCCCACCTAAGCCCCGCTTATCTCCGTCGAGCGATAAACCCAAATCCATTAATGTGCACATCCCTTCTGTGGCGGGTTCCACAGAAGCCGAATAATGGGCGTGAAGCCACTCCCGGAAGTGACTCCACTAAGCCAGGGACGCACCCCGAAGAACACAGACATATACAATCAACCAAAACTACTATCAACAATCAAAACCAACAACCGTCACAATACTCGTATGATAATATTCAACAATCACAAAGCACAACCAACACATCGTGTGACTAATAATGAGTAGGGAAACCCTACCTGGAATGCAATACAATCAGACGATCTCAACAGCTGTTATCAAAAGGCCTCCTCTATGAATCCTCCTCCTAACATATAATCATACAATTACTAACAATCATAAAAGACAACAAAACCCCCAAACCCCCAAATTAGGGTTTAAACAACCTTAACGAAATACTATAAAATCAATACGTAGATATTACCCTCGACGCAAGGATCACAAGAATGTAAAGAACGATGAATTCCGATCTCCCAAGCTCCGAGATTTGTCAATAATGCGAAGGATGCGAAGTACGTAGGTTGCAATCTCTTTTCAATGTAATTAGGTTTGTAAAAGCGTTTTATGAAAGTGACAGAAAGGTTTAAATACTAATTCACATTATTAACAAAACCCGACAAAACATTACCCGTAAACCGGGCTACTCGATCGAGTAACTGACGTACTCGATCGAGTGCCGCTGATGTGACCATAATTAGCGCATATTTAGTCCCCGAATTAGCCTTGTTCCCATGCTTTTTAGTGCATATTTGGGTCATTTATTGTCTTTAGTTCTTTGTTTTGCATATTCTTTGAGGTTTTGTGTCCTTGGTAGGAAAGGAGTGCAAACCTTGCATTTTCATGACAAAATGAGACTAAATTAATTGAAAGTCGGATTATAGTAGATAAAACATGTTAAAGATGAATAATAAATATACATGCTGAATTATATGCTAATATGATGAGAATTAACAAACAAAGCGAAAATAAACAATTCACGGCCAATTCATGAAGGGCAAAGCGAAGAAAACAGGAAGCGGCAGCATCATGACCTCACACGAAGAAGTAGTCATGGTACTATGCTCGCCGAAGAAACAGCGATCGCTAAATGTTATGAAGCGGTTTGTCTTAAAATCCGTAAAAAGAGAGGTTTTAAAAGCGCGGTTTAAACCGGTTTAATGGTGTGCGAAACATAAACCATACAATTGTCTGATAATTAAAATCTGATAAACAAAGAGATTATACACACCTACGGACTTGTGTCAGCTGACGAAGGACTAAGATATCGATTAGTGATGCTTTCGGCGAATGCAAAGAAAGTGCCCTCATAAGAGAAAGCGATTAGATTAATTAAGTTGATTGATGTGGAGTTAGTCAAATTGGTCGGTCATTATGACAGGCTGGTACTCGGAAGGATCAGAGCTTACGTGGTGAATGTTCAAGCAACGTAGCGCCAAAAGTAAGAACAAGGTCTAGAATGCAAAAGGGAGAAGAGAAAGGCGGACATCGGCTCGAAAATATGAGGAGCGAAGGCTCTTATTTATACTAATCAAGTGGAGGAGGTGGGGTTTGGAGACTCTTTGAAGTGAATCTCGGAAAGATATAAAAAAGATACAGAAATCATAAGGAGAAAGGACACTGGGAAGAGGGCGCCCGACCTTTGAAATCTCTTGGAAGAGGCGCAACCTACCGCTCCACATTCCCAAAGGGGTTTTATCTACGGAAGAAAGATTTAGTGTTTGAGTTATGGTAGAATGAAATAATTAGGTTTCCTTAATGTCATATGTGAATATTTCGAAATTGTTTTATAAAGAAAAATTATGAAATATGGAATAGAAATATAAGACATTTCGAGAACATTCGGCTAAAGGTTTTGTGGTTTATCGAGAGAAAATGGAAGCGGTTTTGGGCCGGGACTCCAAATGTCTCTAATTCTTTCAAAAGCAGCTAGTATAAATCGGAACGTAGATGACAACTGAAGTGAATGTTAATAACGACGATCCTTGGCGATAAAGCTTACAGTTATCGCGGTCGTTCGCGTAGCAAACATGAAGCCCAATCATCACGGGTGGTTTTTGCGGTACGAAGTAAGTATCTCTGAGCCCCCGCTGGTAGAGGCTTGGAGTGAGCGAAAGTCGAGTATGTCTCAGGTCGATCGATTACAACACAGCAGCTGTAAGCTGACGGGAGGCGCTCGAGTGGACCAAGGACCTGTCGTCGGGAACATTTTAGAGTTTTATCGACTGTAACGAGGAGGTCGTTTAAAGTCCATTAGACTACCGTAAGGAGCTAGCCAGCCATGAAGAGACCATACGGGACAACTGCTTCTCGAGATGCTTCGGAGTGCGTAGGAGCTAAGGTTAAGCGTAGGAGCTAAGAGGTAAGTGTAGGAGCTAAGGTTAAAGACCTAAAGGATATATAAGGATTATTATTTGGTGTAGAGCCTAAGAAGCTTGTCAGACGGAAGGAGGCAGAAAATAAGTTCAACAGGGTAACTAAAGCTTGATGTAGACTCTATTGGTTTAGAACCAAACGACACCTTGTCGAACTCATGAGAAACCACAGAAATATTGTAAAATGTGAGGACAGTGAGAGCTGAGAAAAGCTACTTAGGTAATGATCTTAGAAATAATTACAGTAGAGGACACGAGGCGGAGGAAGCTAGAAAGAAATGCATTAGGTAGATGTTAATCTTTATGTCTTGAGAGGGACGATGCGTGATAAAAGCACTCTCATTTGGAGACATGATTGAGAAATTCCTTCTGGCATGTCGTAGGAGGAAGTGTATCATAAAACCTCTGCGGCTGGAGGTGTGCATGATGGCGTGTGAAAGATCACACGCAGAGGAATAAGTGCACTGGGTGTGACCAAGCAAAAGGTCTTAAGGAGAAGCCAAATAATGTCACGTGACTCTTGTAGCGGCTTGAAATCACGGTAGGAATGAAAATGCGTCGAAGCCGGACCAAAAGAGATCTAAAATAGCATGTCCAGGAAGGCTGCACGAAGCGGGCCCAAAATAGCAATTCACCACGAATTTTTGAAAATCGTGCTGGAGAGACCTACGAAGGAAGAAGCGACGTGGAGTGCCCGTCTCTGTGGAAGAAGCCTTGATAGCCTGCTGCCGTCTTATTCCCGAAAGTGTTATTACTGCGTAAGCGCTGATAATCAGGAGCTTATGTTCATTATTTGAAACCGCAAGGTGCAGGTTTCTCTCTCAGATCTTACACCATTTCCGCGAGGTTTGATCCGAAGCTTGCGTTAGTCGCGAATAATCGGGTGTGTATCTCATTTCTGCCATTAATGACTGCATATTTGCCCCGATTTAGTGGAAAAATTAGGGTTTGTAATGACCGATGTGATCGAAAATTTGGAGCTTTTCCCCAAATGCATTTGCCGTGAAATTGACATTAGAAATGAATAATTGGTAGTATAGGAACACAAGCCATGTATTTGTCTTGCGTTTTAGTTGGAGTTTTGAGCCTTTGAATGAAATTTGGGATGGTTTCCGACTAGGCATAGTAAATTGCTTAAAAAATAGCCTTAGGATTGCCCACTTTGCGATGAAACTTGATATTAGTGATCCTTGAATGATGAGTAAACTTTCTACCATCTACAAGATTTTGGTTTTGTGACTTTTTCGAGACACTTTTCTAAGGCATAATATTTATTATAATGAAACAACTAGAAATTTGTGAACCAGAACTAAACGCATTGGAAACGACATTCCAAATTACCACATGGTGATCGGGTTGGTGGGAATATGGCCAAGGATATGAAAAAAAGAGACGATTTGAGGCTTTGAAATTTCGAAAATCCTTAACAAGGCTTATCGTCACGTGTGTAGCCTAAATTTGCTTTAATGTTACGAGTGATACTTAGCTTTTACTTAGGAAACTCAGCCAGAATGAAACGCTACTCATCGAAGCTGGCGAGGCCTTCACCGCCGTGGTGATGAGCTGCCAGGGCAGGTCGAGGAGGAGGCGTCGAGGAGAGGCCGAGGCAGGCCAATGTTGGGTAAGTGCGTCGGTGAGCTCTGCGTGGGGGGCGAGACTTCAGGAGAGCCCCGAGGCACTGCGTAGGGGCTGCCAGAGGTCCACTGTCCTACGAGGCGAGTAGAAGTTTGTTAAATAGGAATTCCACTCTGTGCTCATCCTCTTTCATTCATTTGTTCAAATTTCTGAATTTCATTCAAAAGGCCCAAAGATAGCTTTTGTTTCAAATCATAATAGTGGGGAACATCGGTGTTCCTGGAGTTACCTGGCAGTGATGGAGGCACTATAGGCGGTTGTCGAGGCGGAGGAAGCGAGCCATGGTCGAGAAGCGGGAAGCGTTCGGTCCTTTGGTGCCAGTGGAGGATATATCGCTGAGAAGAGGAAGGCCCCTGTGAGCTAACCTTAACGTCCGTGCCCTGTGGACGATTACGGAATCCCGACTTCCCGTTTGAGATGCCTTTTCGGTGAAAGTGGGCCCACTCACAGAGACTAAGTGCCAGTTTACGTGCACGTGCGGGGCGAGGAGAGTGGAATGGCGGAGGCCCCGCCATGAGGTGGACTCGGCCAGAGCGAGAAAGTCAATCCAGTGGGCACTTATCGTAAGAATGTCATGCAATCTTGGGTTTGATACGAAGCTCCTGCATTCGAGACTACTTTCGGAAAAAGGTCCGCCAGCGTGTGATTGTGGGAAGGAGACAGCTCCCACCTCCTCCTGTCTGCAATTTGTGAGAGGGCACCAAGTGTGTAGCTCTAGTGGTTTCTGTCTTAGGGTTACCTCGAGATGAGGGCGAGAAAGGCTTTGTCGGCAGAAGCTTCTTCCCTTCCCTCTCTGACACGAGTTCCTAGAGCGTTGGGGTAGGTCTTACTGGTTGCGATCCCCTCATCCAGCTTCATGAGGGCCATGGATGCATCCGGAGTTGATGGAGAGAACCTCCTGAGTCTTTGTCGAACTGGACTCTGGCAGTATGAACAACTACTTTGGAGCCAAAGTTAATTCCCTTCTTTATCGAATCACGAAGATCGTTGTTGATTATACTTGCTTCTACGAGCGTGGGTGTACTCTACTTCCGGGCCTCGCGGCGAGACGGAGCCGGCTGAAGGCCTTATCCGTGGTGAGGATTGGAAGTGATGTCGCGGGACGAAACAATGACGTTCTTCTCGCACGATGTCCACCGTAGAGGCGCCGAGCAGCTCTTGACAATTTGAACAAGCGCCAGTATCTCATATCCTGCATTAGCTATTATATTGTCTTAATTACTACAAAGTGATCGCAGGAATGATCCTTGTTTATCTTGTCGGTGGTGCCGGACAGCAAGTGAGTCTGTTTGGAAGCGCCTTACTCCCCTTCGTGGTGAGGTCCTTTGACCCGGGGAGCTCAAGCCATTACTAACTTTATTTAAAGGAAATCGAGGGAGTCTGTGAGCCTTGGCGGGCGCTTGGCTGCGTCGATGCTCCGGGGCGTGTTAGCGGTTGTCCGATCCTCCAGACGATGTTTAGAGGCAGCAAGAGAGGGTGAGGGCGGACTTGGGCGAGTCACCCAGGTGGTAGCGCCCTCCTTCTTCTGGCGAGACTACTGAGCGATTCCTTCTGAGAGAGGTTGGGCGTACTTGGCAGTGGTGGTAGGCATGTCTTTTACTGTCTATCCTAGCTTGATTTCATTTTAGGGAGTATGATGAAAGATCACGGTCCGATTAATGAGAACCCATTTGGTCTTGCGGGGAGAGGTTGAGGCGGCGGGCACTTGAGCCCCGGAGCCGCCACCGAGACCCTCCCGGAAACCTGCCCGTACGACAGCGGCAAAGGCGAGCGATCTCGAGGCTGCGTGAGCTTTAAGCGTAAGCGCATGGCGAGGATCTTACGCTTTGAGCCATTAAGCGTCGCCGGGTCGGGAGAGGTCAAATCCTCCCTAACGCTTTGCATAACGTTTTGTGTGAAACACATTTGATTGAGTTTGTTCAGTTGTTGAGAACTTCTTTTGAAAATCACGGTTGCGCACGTCTCGGTTCATGGCATTGTGGAGGGTGACCAGCGGGAAGGCTGCGGTACTGTAGTCAGAGCCGCTGTCGTGATTGAAACCGTCGAGTATGAACCTTATGCCTATTTTCGTTTGAATTTTTGATTTCGACACTAACATATTTATTTAGCCGACGATTTATTGTTGTTCACGGTGTTATGTTTGGAGAAGCGAGAAGTTATTAATCTGGAGAACGAGATCGTTCTTGAGAGCTTCGAGGTTAGAATTGTAGGAATTAACAGATTCTTATGCTGACGAGGTTAGAAGTTGAGAGGGTGACAGATGTTTTGTATAACTTTTTTGTTTGTTGGTAGTATTTTGCACATTTGTACATTTATTTTGGACATTTTGGACTTTGTTGAAGCTCGGCCCCGATTTGTTCCATTTCCTACAGTTGGTATATATGGCAACCTGATGCAGCTGCTATGGGTTGTGTTGTATCTGCTGATTAGTTTGAAACCAGGTTTAGTAGATGACGGTTTAAGCGTAAATGCTGCCATTCACAATAGAAAACACATGAAAACATACATTTATATATACATATAGCGCTAATTAGCGCAAAGCAGGTAGCTCGAAAAGAATGCAAAAAATGCCAAAATTTTACTTAAATCTTAAGTAGACTGATGGGGAGGTTACCACCCCTAAAAAAGGAAAGCGTCTATAAGTTAAGAAATCGCAGTAAATTTAGAAATTTAAAATTAATACATAAATGTTGAAATTAGGTGAGAGTGCGAAGTGTTTTCTAAAATAAATGAATTAAGTAGAAATGTAAAATTAAAATGAACGAAAACAAAAATTATTCCTAAAATGGTGAATTAAAATAGTATTTCCTAAAAAATGAAAATATCTGAAGTGTGATAAAATGGCGAAAATATCGATGTAAACCTCAGTCTCGATCTTGTGAAATTAGAAACATGAAACATAGTAATGCTTTGCGTATTTACCAAAATAATGCCCGTAGGAATAGAAAATTGACCGTCATGGGGTGAAAGGAAAGATCAACGGGAAAATCACGAAGTGAAAGGCGAGGAAGAAGCGCGATGACATGGCGTCCGCACTGAAAGAGAAGCCGATTCTTTAACGCTTTATTCTGAGTGCGATTCAGCGGATTTTTGAAGCAGGTAGTATAAATAAACGTCGATGGAGTTTTTATTCACACAAATCTTAGTCTCTTCGTCTAATTACATAAAATTCTCAAAATAAATTTTTTCATCATATAGAATACTTTAAGGAATCAGCTTGAAGGAATGGACCATGAATTTTAGAATATGGAGAAACATGATGTAGGTGCTTATAATTTGGATCTTTGTTGAGTTTAAAACTCATCAAGGTTGTGGCAGTTCTTGAATGTATCTTGACTATTGGGACCCAGTGCACCATGTTTTTCGTTCCTGCGGAGGTGATATTTGCCCGACCTAGAAAGAATTGCCCGTTATTAGTGGGTAGGATCTTCGAACGCACGCCATTCCTACCGCCGCGAGAATACAAGAGCAAATTTAGAGACTTGCTTGGGTTGACTAGACGAAGGTGGACCCGTATGAATATCTCGAAAAGCTGAGAATCTTGGACTTCATAGATGGAATTCATCAGCGGGCCGTACGTTTCTCATGTTGCCTAGGCGGAGGGCATTTTGGCTTTGCTTGTTGCGTATGTCTTCGAGGAAGCATGTTGAGCAAGAGACTTGAGAGTGACCCCGTCTTAAGGCCTTATTGGTAAATAGAGCAGCATTTGTTACTTATGCTTAGGAAGATTCTTTGGAAGCAGATAATAAATCAGCGCGACCACGTGTTGAAATCATCATTTAAGTAAGGAGTATTTTTTCTTTATTTCTTTTGTTTTGTTTTATTTTTTTTTTTTTTTTTTTTTTTTTTTGTTTTTTTTTTGGTATACAATGGGCGTCTTGGAGTTTGGCTTATGATTAAACAGTTCATTAGAGCGTTAAATGTGCTTTCTATAAGTATGTTGCGATGAGGCGAGGTTGTACGGTGGACTTCACTAGATGCATGATTGCGGAAGAACAAATGAAGGTGATGATAACTTAGACGTGATTAAATTAAGTGTCTTGTGGTAGCACCTCAAATCATCAACTGGAGTGTCTTTCTTTGAATCACAAGTCAGTACGCATTCTGGATTGGAGTTTATGGTGGCCATTTTCCCGGAAAGGCTGCATTAGAGCGAGGTTGAGGTGAAACAGGCGATCCGGCCAATCTGAATCCCTTGTTTGCTATGGCCTTCTCCCAGAGCGAAGAGTGGGCGGTAAATGGAGCGAAGAAACTATGTGGTTCTTGATTCTCACTTTGATGCCTTGTGGGTGCCAGTTCTTATACGAGATGTGAGAAAATTTGCACTACTCACGGAAGGCGCGAGGCAGAAACGACTTTGTTGACTACAAGGTCACCTTGAGGTAGAAGAAAGAAAAGAAATATCAGCCAGAGAGAAGAAGAAATAAGGTTCAGTTGTTCATCCTTCAAAAACCGGGCTACTCTGTGCCTTGAGAATGGTGATTGAAAATGAAAGAAAGCTAGGCCTGAAGGCAGTGAACCATTAAATTAAGTAAACAAGCGTCGACTTCAGGGTAGTAATGAAATATATTAAGAATGACAAGGCGAAGATGGAGGAATCATGAAATCTTTATTTATTATTGATTATTATTATTATTTATTGTTGTAATAAAAGGTGGAGTTTTAGGAATCTAGCCTATTTCTTTTATTATATAGCGATACTATTATTATAATGAAAATGTGAAATAAAAGTTAAATGGTTGTAAATGGTGTGATTCTCATTATTATTCTTGCCAGAATTTAGATACGTCTGAAATGTCACTTCTATTTACATTTTAGATATATCCGATTTGAATCACGCGAAAGGATTGCCTGCATAATCATAAAAATGAAATCGTAATACAACGTAGTTCGGAAATAAATGCAAAATACATTGACTTCTAATGACTTGTAATGAACTTAGAAATAAAGCGCAGAGCTTTTGCTTACTCTACGAAGAGTACAAATTGGTTATGTGATGATACCAGGATAATCGGTGTCAAAATGCAAGAGCGCGTGGCATTAAGCATTCGAAACAGCGATGGTTATTAGTGCTGCAAGCAAACCATTGGGGTTACAGCGGGCGCGTTTTTGTTCCTCATATTACAGGCATAGTATCGTTTTAGTTGATCAAGTTTGTTAGGTTGGAAAACTCATTCCGTCTAGATGCCGTGATTCTAACGCGCCAGTATGGGTTTACGACAAATGTTGGCGCCAGTTAAGTTTGGTACCCCGTGCGTCGGCAGGTAAGAAACTCACAACAGTTTAGCATGATCTCCTTGCCCGGTGGCTGCCTTCCTTGCCCCTTATTTGGCTTCGGTGCCGTCTGTGCTTGAAATATGTTTGAACGTATGGGCGCAGCTCAGATATCCAGGAGGATAGGTGCCGTATCTATCCCTCTTCGATAAGCCGGTTTGGCTTTCCGAGTAAAATCGCCAAAGATTGGTATCTACAACTCATTGGTTACATCTTGTTCGTACCGTAGTGAAATAGAAAATCAGCCCGGTGTCTCATGAGATGTCACGATATCCCCACAAAGCGAAGGTATCTTGCTTGTAATCTCTATAGTTGTCGATCGACAAGGTAAACAGCATTCTTGTTCTACAGCCTCATAACCATTAATGCATGATACTATACAGTGATGGTGATACATGTCTCTTGTATTTGTTGTAATTATAGAGTTCCAACCAGGAAATGTGATCCAGGTTATATTTATTAGATCTCATGCTGAGCAGCAACTCAACAGATGATGTTGTTTTGTATGAACTGCCACATTTTGTTATAAGACTAGTGAAGCGCTTCTACATTTGGGTAAAATAGTCGGTGCTACTAGGTCTGACAGTTGTGCTCTATTGGCCGGGTTATCTCCGGTGTCATTCCCCCAGTGAAAATGGCGAGAGATGTCTGTTGTATGACGATGAAGGAGGGACATATTACATTCAATTATGATATAGCAATGCTTACGTGTTTGAGTCGATCCGGATTCCATTGTGGTGTGTACTAAGAAAGCAGTGATGTGATTTTCATCCCATCATAGGCCCGCTTATCATGAGGACGCTCTCGTCGTGGACTTCTTAGTACTTCCTTTGTGAATGATCAAAGACAGTGGACTCACCAGAGGTGTTCTAACACTATAACTCTTTGCATGAGCGACATTGGGAAGTTAGTAGGCGTATATGCGTTGTCCCCTCTTATCCATATCAAATAAGATGGGTACCATTAAGCTGAAATTGATTGCTTGGAACGGGTTCTGCGATTTCTTCTTCGCCGGTGATTTGGTGGACATAAAGTGACTCTGACGTCGTTCGATGCACAAAATTTACACCATGTGATCGGCATATTAATCAAAGATCCCGAGTTATTGGCGTCTGCAAATTGATTTTATTCCGAAGGTAAATTAGCCATATGGGATTCGTGATCAAAATTGAAGCGACAGTCTGTACATTCTAAACTGATAAAATCGCGAGAGCTTTAACCTTGATTTTCAGATCCGTAACTTGATTGATGATTAGGGATAGATCCTCATGTACTCAGTTTTAATGCCAATCTCTATTGCAATCAACAATCGATTAACAAGCTTTGTAATACTGCGGCATCATTATTTATCACCTGTTCAGGTTTTGGCGCGGAGTGGTACGTATATGCCGGGAAAGTGAGCAACACTCCTATTAAATCCTCTTAAGTTTGATGCTAAAATGATAGTCCCGAGAATCTCATCCGATTTAGGTATATCATAAATGCAGAAGCGTTACAGTCATCTGTCGTTTGTGCATAAATTTTGTTAAGTTTTACTGCGAAAAGCTTCGGCGAAAGCGCGACCTTTATAACTTTGGTGAAAACGTGTTGGTGAATTAAGAGCATGAGGTCCACATCTTATAGGCGTCAGTTGAGGCAGGTTACCTCAAGAATCATTGGCTGGATCCATTTTGGGTATATTTTGTGGGTAAGCAGAATGTATTGGCGTAGCTTCTTCGTTGCCCACACAAAAATGACATGTCTTTTAAAGTTGTAGTAGTACCGTACTCAAGAACTATACTAAAGTAGTAGGCCAACTCTTTGCCAGCTATGATTTGACTAACATCGCCGACAACAGCCTTCGATTCTTTTTTATGAATATCGCTCCAGTTGTCTAATTTGTGGTATCACGCCGCCAAGCGTTCAATATCTCTTTGATTTGATGATCTTTGACGATAGTCATCCAGCATGGTATAGTCTATTTTGTTGACTTCTTGAAGATAGAGCTCACAAATCATTATGATTTGATATAGATAAACTTATATCACATACTTTTCCAGAGTCCTCACGACCCCTTTTTGTTTGATTATGGCATTTGATGTTTGATTTTGGAAGAGATCTCTTCATACCTAGTTATGCTCAGCGTATCGAGGTTGCAGGATATTGCGAATGTACATTTTCCAGTTGAGCCTGTCAACATGCTGGGCGCACAAGAACACAGAGATTGCAATATGCCTCTCTTTCCTTGGACTTTAATCGCCTCATCTCGTATACCTCGACTTCTTTGTGCTGTCATGTCATGTAAAATATGAATTATGGTGCGGGTGATATGCTGCTCGGCGTTAGTCGATCAACGGCGCTAGCTTAGTATATGACCAGGTTTCCCGTTGAGTAGCGAATGCGGTCGCCATATCTTCCATAGCCATTTTGATTTGATTATAACCAGTACCCTCCATGAAAGAGATAATGCGTGGTGCAGTATCACGATATCGTCGCGGGAAGTGAGGAAATCATCTTTTGGACTTGCTGTTCAGAAGCTACTAAGTCAAACCTGGCTCACAGTTCTCATTCAACTTTTTGGGTCACAGTGCTATGTGCTACGGTCGAATACTGGAAACTTTGATGAACCTGGCTGAATTGCTTGTCGACTTCTTGGCCAATCTTGAAGGCCATTCTAATATATTCATTGGCTCACCATTTCCACCAGGGTTTGGAAACACACAGCGGCAAGGTGGAATCATGTTGGCGATATCCTGTGATCTACGGCATGTCTTTGTAGGACCAGCGAAAACGTCTTTGAATTCATTTAGGAGTCACATGAAATCGGCCACACTTTCGGTGAAGCTCAAGGTAGTCCTATTCTAAGTTCTTGGGGTTCACTAGTTCGGTTCCTCATTGATGAGTTGGTGTCTCTATTCTGGTCCCCTTTCCCCTTCTGTGATTTCTTTGGCTATGTAAAGAGGAGGTATTTGATCAGTCTACGGGTCTTGGTCATCTCGGTTATCATCGTCATGAGTGCAGTCAAAGATAACACAAGGTAAAGCGGAACCCGATTTATTCATAATAAGATTTGAGTAAGTTGAAACAAAAAGCCAAGCGATCCATGATGAGTGGCGGCAAAGGCAGTGGTTGGGCATTTCCCGAACCTCTTGTGACATACTAGAAGGCTAGGCCCAGAAACAAAGGAGTGAGGATGGCGACGAGGAGTAGACTCTAATAACTATCGAACTCAAACAAAACCGACTCTAAGAACAAACTCATCGTCTTACACAGTTCTCCTTTGAACATCTCCTTCTCGATGTGAGCTTGAAGAATACCTTGATTGTTGTTGAATACGCCAGTTTATTTTCTCCATCCTTTATATTTGTCTTGCGTTAGTTTCACCACCGTGATTGCGGTGGGGATTTAAATGTGTCGTCTTAAAAGTATCATGGTAATGATCTGTTCTCTGCGCGGCTACAACAAATGGTCTTTCCAAACAACTGACTAGCGTCTTGTTGGTAAAAGCAAGGTGCTTCGACGGGTTTTAAGCAGTGAGCAGATTACGGAGGATAGTAGCAATCGTGAAAGTTCTCGATTAAACTAAACTTCTCTCGAGAGATAATGAAGGCTGGAAATCGTGAAAGAGTATTAGACTTCGCTTCTTGAACAAAGTACCCATTTAAATGGAATGGGGTCATTTGGACTCTACGTGTGATGTGACCATAATTAAGCATGTTATGTTTATTGTATTGTTTCCATGCTGGTACTTATTTAGGTCATTTCTTATCTTTTAAGTTCTTTGTTTTCATATTCTGAGATTTTGATCCGCCCGGTAGGAAAGGGTAAGAATCTTGCATTTTCCATGGCAAGCAAGGACCATTGTGGTCGATAATGTGAAGCGTCGAGGAGAGCAATTAGAAGGCCTTTGTACATATTATAGTAGAAGAAGCGATGTTGAGAAAAGATCCTTGAGTCCCAGATCAAATTTATGAAGAAAAGAAGAAAAAAGATTTATTCTTTGGCGAGTCAAAGCGGATTGCCACCAATCGTCGCGTCCGCGACAGCCACAATCCGGCGGCTTTGCCTGATCCGCTCGGATTCCACCTCCACAATCCGCCGGTTCCCACAGATCGCTGGATTCACGATCCATTTCAGTTGCGCGCGAAATCCGACCCTGGCCTGCAATGGCGGGATTACAGCCACGGATTATCTTCTTGAAAGCTAAGAAGAAAGAAGCCCTTCTCTCCCAAAATCCCTCTTTTGCTCAACTTAAAGTGCAATTACTAGTTTGGCCTTAGTTAACCCTATGCATCCTCCTAATTTTTCACTATAAATACCCCGTTAGTCTATTAGAAGGAGCATGTTCTTCCTTATCAATAATTAGTGTATAGTTAATATTAATCAAATCTCTTTAATATTGTAATCAAGTATTAATCAAGTTTTAATCAAGTTTAGTTCTTTTCATCTCTCTTTTGTTCATCCTTTATTTTGGGTAATGAAGATTAATTGGGTTATTATTGGGAGGATTGACAACCTCTCAATCTAGCATTCAAAATGCTTCTTTTATCTTTGCTTTATTATTGGAATCATTAGTAAGTATAATCTCTTAATCCCCTTTTAATTATTGTTAATTACTTTTTATTCATCATGTTTCATATTTGTTGGTATGATTGTGACCTTCTTTAGCATGATCAACATGATAATGAGTGAGTAGTCTCTTAACTTAGGGTTAATGGGTGATTGGGAAACCAACATGAGGAATGATTCATGTTAAATTAATATGCTTTAAGTATTTTTATTTGCTTGCTTGTTTTGATCTCGACTCCTACATGTTATATTTGATGAAATGCTAAGCCTGTGAATCATACATTTATATCATCTATCTTTTCAAGGTGAGACTTGTAAGACACTGCTTGACTACGTCTCATTCAGGCCATGCATGTTGTTGAGTAGGAAAATTAAGGCATCGACTTACTAGGTGTTGTACAATCTAATCGATTCGGCTCAGGGACCCAAACTTTCTGGAAGTTCATGAATATAACTTGATCTCGATCCAATGATAATTGCTTGCTTATAATTTGAGAACATGTTTGTATGATCATATCACATGATTCCCCTATGCCAGTCCCACTGGCTTAGTGCCTTTAATCAATTGTTTACACTCCTTTAATTCATCTTGCTTGTTTATTTTCATTGCTATTTTAGTTTAGTAACCTACTACATCAACCAATTTGTGACACCCACATAAACAGCTGGTTCTGATAGAAATCTCATTTCAGCTCCATCCTTAAGGATCCAAACCTTTACTGCCTCTTTACTAATTGTAGGAGTTGTTTGTGGGCTATAAATTGTGTTTGATTCATTGCGTGACCATGACCACATCTTAATTTGCATGAACACTTAAGCGGATTCGGCATCAAAAATGGTAGCGGTTACGTGTGATGTTTGTTTGATTTAGATTTCTTTTTATTGTTATTAGTTGTGTCTTTCTTCGCCCTTGAGGAGTAAAACTCCTCAAGGTTTGTTCATTATTTCAGGTTGTTTGATATTTTGCATGTCTAGAAGGTTACAAGGTGATTTGTTATTTGGCCGTGAGAAATCGAAAAAGAACCAGCGAGCGAATAGATGAGAAGTTGTTAGGAGGAATTTACGGGTATTGATGAAGTTGTCAACCCACTGAGTGAGTTTGTCAATACTTTGGCAATAGAGGAGAAGAAAAACCCCATTACACGATACCTAAAATCCACTGCAATGCAGTTCTGTCCAGTCGCTCCGTTGCCCGCAGGGAAAGTCTACCAAATGGTACTCTACAATAACATCTCACAGAAATTTGTTGCCAAGTCGCCTTAATCAATTAGTTGAAGGCAATTAAGGGGATGCCTAGTGGGAACCCTCATTCTCAATGGAAACCTTTTGCGACCCCTTCTTGCTATCTCTCAAACAGGCGTGACTGAGAGTCGATGGGTCTTGGCACCAAACATTTGTAATGATACTGTGAAACAATGGTTGAAGAGGCAATAAGGCCACCTTGGAATAGATTCTTGGAAGAAGTTGAAATACAACTTTCTACAAAAATTCTACCCAATCGGAGAAGACTAACATGCTAAGAGCTCAATCACGGGTTTAAGAAAAGGGATGAAGAATCTTTAATGAAGCTAGGGAGGTTCAGGGAATTTGTCGTCATGTCCTCACCATGGACTTAGTTAATGGTTTTTTGGTAAAACAATTTTGGAATGGTTTATATGAAGATTCAAGGAAATTCTCAATATGGGGATCAAATGGAATGTTCAAGTTGATGACAATCAAACATGGAACAAGATTGAGAAATGGCGGTCCATAACTCACAATATAGTGAACCTCGCAGGCTACTTGGGGAGAAAGCATGAAGTGGACTCAGTTACTCAATTGGGTGCTCAACTGGTGCTCATTATTGGCGATGGCAACTTGAAGTTTGAACAAGCTGGCTGGGCTGCGGGAAAACTCAAAATCGCCGAAACATCATGTTAATGCCATGGCGGCATCCTCATCAATCCCAAGTGGGATATGCCCAGAATTAGTGGAACTTTGGGACATGACCAAGGTGAATGTAGAACAAATGAACAAGTGAATGCTTTCAAGCATCTGAGAGTGGTAACATATTCACGACTTTTACAGTAAGAAACAAATTCCATCCAATCTCTCAATAAAAGCGAAAATGTTCAAAACCCTCAAACAACATCGCTCCACCCATAGGAACCAAATCAAGACCTAATACCAAATCAAAACCAAGGTTACCAAAATCAAAATCAT
Source organism: Silene latifolia (assembly GCF_048544455.1). Taxonomy (NCBI): domain Eukaryota; kingdom Viridiplantae; phylum Streptophyta; class Magnoliopsida; order Caryophyllales; family Caryophyllaceae; genus Silene; species Silene latifolia. The sequence continues at coordinate 31,408 of NW_027413180.1, read as the reverse complement.
CATTGATCACAAATATTGAGGCTGATGTCCAGCAGTCCTCAAATGCAAAAAGAATCAACAAGAATTTTTCACTCCAAATGCAAAAAGATAGCTGACAAAGAAACCACCATAAACAGCATTCTAGCTCACACCAAGATGTTTGGAAACACAGATTGACTCAACTAATCTTCAAGCTCCCACAAAGAAAAGGGGCAATTACCACCTCAAGTAATCCCCCAGACATGAAAGCGGTTAGTGCCATTCGCTTGAAAGTGATCAGGTAGGCCTTAGAAAAGCAAGTTGAAATGGGAGTTGTGGAAGCTAGTGAAAAGAGGAAGAAGTTTACGAAAACTCCAAAGATAAGGAGAATCAAAAAATCACGAAAAGAAAAATGAAGGCAAGCGAGAGAAAGGCCCATGTGGCAGTTAAGACTTGCCACCCCAGTAATCAGTCGAGGAAGCGGTAATTTGATGATCGACTTGGAAAGTTCAATGGAAGTTGTGAAGAATTTAGAAGTCTGAATTCCTTTCAGGAGTCGATCAATCGTTCGGCTGCTCTGAAATACATAGAAAGATGTCACTCAAAGAAGAAGTCGTCCAGGAGCTTAAGGACTATCAGCCTTCACTAAGGTGTAGTCTGTGATATGATTCCTCAAGTGAGATCAAGAAACTACTCAATACCGTGTCTGCCATTTGCGACGACCGTCGACAAAGCCTTGGCATCTAGGGGCTAGTGTGGTGTCATGCCGTACAAATGGAGTAAAAGGTTGGGGATGGGAGAGCTTAAATGCACGAACATCGCTCGAATGGCGATGATGTCGGCGGCTGCGGGGATAGGAATCAGGAAGATGTCCCCGTGCGAATTGGGAAGTTTTTCATCTGGTGGACTTTGTCATTGTTGATATGGAGGAAAGATTCAACATTCAATCATCTAGGAAGACCTTTCCTCATACCCCGGTCTGTAATTGATGTGAAACATGTTGACTCGCTCTAAGTGGTAGATGACATAATTTAATCTTGGCAAAGACCATCAGGCTCTCTCGTTTGCATGGTCCATGTTCATGATTGATCATTATAGCCGAAAGGATGAAAGGAAGAAATCGGAACTCAATGGAAGAAAATTGAAGATGCTCATTCAAAGCAAGTGAATTATGACAAGAAAAAGAGCTTACCGGCTCATGAAAATCAACGAGGAAGGATGGCCTCATTTAGCGAGAAAAAGTGGGAGGAAGTTGTCTCCATCTAAGTAGAGATTTTCAATGATCGACTCAATGAAGTTTGTGGTCTTTGGAGACGGCGAATTTGAAGGGGATTTTTAATCCCTACATTGGTAATCGTCCAGGATGAAACCATGACAGACCACAGTCTGTAGAACCTCTACCATGATAATGAACAAGCTTTTGATTACTTCTTCAAGGTGTTGAGCAACATCAGCAACACCTTGGACATGCCCCCTTGACATCTCATCAGAATGAGAGTTTGGTGGAGTCTCCCTAAGCTACCACTTGTAAATATTTCTAACTCCTAACACATTTCAATTCTTGTATGGCGTTTTGTCATCTTTGGAATTTTTTATTTACTTTGAGTCAAAATAATTGTCTGTGTGTGGGAGAAGTAGGGGAGGGACTAACAATTTCAATTGATGTGTAGTGCTTTTTTTTTTTTTAGCTTAGTGTGGGGATAGCAATTACCTAGGCTACCCATTACCTTAGTAGTGCCCCATTTATAGCCGAACCACGAGACTTGAAGAAAGAATGGAAGACGGTATGGAAATCACAGTGTGCACGGATGGAGGCTGAATCCCAGGTGTACCACGAGGGGGAATCAGCGAGATTTAAAATCAGTGTCTTAGAATCCGGAAAATTATGACGAAGGCGTGATCTGAATGAAACTGATTTTGAAATTCTTGACTATGGAATCCAGGCGTCTGAGAAAGAATCAGCCGTCTTGGAAAGAATCGTCGCGTCTTGAAAAAAACGTCCGTCTTTTCTGGCAAAGGAAAAACAAGCAAAATTTTAAGGGCGAAATCCAAGCTAGTCTTTAATGCTAAATCCAGCGTCGGTGTTTCAACAAATCAAGCACTCTTCCTTAGAATGCCCCGTCTTTAAGCAGTTTTGCAAGTTCGGAAAAGCGAGAATCACTGATGCGGATTGGGCGAAATTTCGGGACTAACCTCTTTTAAAACCCCTCTCTTCACCTTCAACCGTTCATTCATTCATTCATTCATTCATAAAACACTATACAAACGTAAAGCCCTCGTCTCTCCATCACAACAAAACTCAACAACATTCACCAAGTCAAATCCAAACCCGTCCTTCATTGACTCAATTTATCGCCTTCTTCATCTTAAAAATCAAAACCAAGAACAAAATCTTCCCAACCTTTGAGTACGATTTTTGTTTTCATAAAGAAAGCCTTTCATAGTGATTTGGGCATACTAATTGAAGATTTTCATTTCTTTTCTTGGTTAGTTCATGATAGCAGGGCCAACTAGGGGCAACCAAGCAACAAAGGCACCAAGGCTAAGAGCACTCTCACACCAAGGCAAAGGCTCTTTAAGCAAGAAGGCATTGGCTGCGGTGGTAGCAACACCAAACTTGGAAGTGCAACATCAATGACAAACTCCTATGGAACAACAACATACTATCTGGTGGTGATCAACTTTTGCATTATCGGAGGTAACTATTCAGGTACCGTACAAATACCTTTGTCAGTTTCTTGCCGTCATTCTGATCACCAAATTCATATAAGATACCTTGCAAGGAGTGGGTGTTCTTGAGCAAAGCAAAAGCCTTTTTCAATGCCATAGGGTTTGGAAAATTATTTTGAAATAAGGGAATTGACATACCCCTCCCTTACTGGAATTTTTAAGTTCTTTGAAAAAGTCACAAAGAGAGTTGAATAGGGAGAATATCGAGTTCGTCCTAGCTAATGTGGTAAATGACGCATTATCTTTAGGGTGGGTGAAATTTAGGTCTTAGTGATGAACTGATTTATTTTAAGAGTTATGGAAAGTATGACCGAACCTCTTTGGGAAGTGATCAAGGAAAGAAGACTTGAGGATTTTCATGCGGGTGGTATCTTTTGGTCCACCATCGGGCATAAGAGTATGGCACGGGTAGTAGGTAACACCTTATTGCTAGGAAAGATACAACCATTTCCTGAACTTGATTTTATTCTCAATCGAAACTTGAATATCGGAAGAGTTCACCAAGCCTTACAATTATTTGGGGAGCTTTTGTAGATAGATGGCTCAATATTGATTAATGGGAAAGAAGAACTATGACGAGATTGTGTCAATGGCGACTAGTTACACTCTGGCGACACTTTGATCTAACCCGATAAGGATATACATCTGTAAGCGAGAGGTGGCCCGTCTTGTTGACATCGTCTTGTGATTCCGCAGGTTCAAGTGGGTTGCCGCCGCCTTCCGCCGGCACTAGGCCTGGATGGCTTCGACTAGTGCAAGCTGGATGCCCGTCCTATGCCGGCGAGGAATTCTCGCGTCTAAGCTCCGGATGAATTATCCTGCCCTTTCCGCTCAAAGAAGCCCGAGTATATCAATTCCAGCAACAAAGGGTGATCTTGGAAATGCCATATAACCGGGTCCATTGTCACCACCTTACCTCTTTAAGTATGAAGAGTTCAAGCCGGAAGGTTGAAGTTGTCAAAGCCTATGACTCTTCTTATAAGCAATGCCTGAGCAAGCCTGTGAAGATCGGAAAAACCTGCCAGCAATATCACCCCTCGCGCATTTATTATGAGGCTACTTGATCCATCTTGTCCTTTTGCCTGGTTAGGCGGATAGAGAAAGTCTTATTTAAAGGTGCATCACAGGAGTAGTATGGGTGTGACGTGGTTATTTAGAAATGATGAAGAAGTTGATGATAATATTGGGAAAAGCGAGTGAAGGAGAAAAGGATGGTGAAGATGATGATGAGGAAAGATGAGGAAGAAAGTGGAAAGCAAATGACAAGGAAAGTCGTGATGTGACCACTTCTCATGGAAAGTGATGATAACATGATGGAAGATTGCATGACGCAGGGCTTCTACACTCATGGTTTGTCTTTTCTCTTTGTATTATATTTAATTTTGATCATTGGAATAGTCTAGCCCATTCTGGGACTGCGCAATAAGTACATTGAAGTGTTCTCGTTTCCTATTGTTCCATTTTAAAATCGAAATAGCCAATTAGTTTGTATCGCACCAGTGTGCCGGGCCTATAATCCTTGGGCATTAGCAATAGTGTCTCCTCGGTTTGGGGAAGTTAATCATCCACATGACGGAGGGTAATCTACATTATCCTCTCGATCATATAGCAAAACCATGTCATATGTAGTGTAAAATAAGTATAGATTCGTTTTAGTATAAAATCATGCATCATCTTTGCATAATTTCCATCATTTTGTCAAGTGAGGACAATGCCCATATTAGTGTATGAGGATAGAATTCTAACATTGCTCTTATTCAAAAAAAAAAATTGAAAAATTTCAAAATCTTCAAAATTTGAAAATGAAAACCTAAAACATGTTTATTTCCTTTGTAGTCTTGTATATATTGTCACATATATTGTTGTTCTATCGCTTTCACATTGATTGACTTCTCTACATCAAGAGACATGAGGATATTGAAAAATGCGTGGTATGATTTCAATCTCCTGCCTATACTCTTATATTTTATGTTATGTGGCTTTATTTTTGATTGATGCGGTATAACAATGATAGACTTAGGACTTTTGCATTTGGTTTTATGTCATAATGTTGGTAAGAATCATATGCATTAGGATGTATATATTGGTGCATCATGGCATAGTTTGCATGTTAGAAAAAATTTTGTGGCAAATCTACTTGGAAGCAGCAAAGTGTATATAGGCCTAGTATGGCTTTTGTTCTTAGACTTTGCTTGTTAGAATACTTGTAAAACACCCTAGGATGTGTCATGCTAGTATCCTTTGACCATGGATTAAGGCCTAGTCAAGAGTACCTTGTGGTGTGATAACTCATTCTCTTGGCAGTTTATTCAGTGACCCATGAAACCATGCGACCATCATCATCCATGTTCTACCCTCATTTTCTCAACAAGGGAATGGGCACAAAAGAAATCAATTTGGAGTTCAATGAAATGAAAAGTGAAAGAAAGTTTGCAAAATCCATCAAATGAAAAGGGCAAAAATAAAACTCCTAAAACTTCAATCTAGAGGCACCCTCGTTACTAATGGGGTGACTTTGAAAATGTTCAAAAAAAATGCAAAGAAAAGTTGAAAGTTGTCAAGTGTTGAAATGCCAAAAATCAAAAGAAAATGGCAAAAGTGTTCTCAAATGTTATATGCCACAAGAAATTGGGGGGAAAAACAAAAACAAAAGCAAAATCCCAAAATGAAACTCCAAATATCTTTGATCCCTTTCCATCTTATCCATTTTTGTGCATGGTAGAGAGGGCGACCCTTCTTCTTGTCTAAGCAAGAGGAAATTCCGCGATCCTCCAGTGTTTCTAACACCAGAGTCTACTCTTGACAAAAGCATTTTAACGATTGAGGACAAAAGTACCTAACTTGCTTGACACAATTTGGAGGTGATTTATTGGTATCCTTCTAGGCTTAGTAGTTTGAAGAAATTGCATCTATGAAGGATTGTGTACCCTTGAATTACTTCCCTTGTAGATAATTTCCGCCACTTAGATGAGAAAGTGGCTATTCTTTTGTAGATGCATCCATTATGTGTTTTTGTGTGCTTAATGTTTGGATGTGTCGCCATTTTTGTAAGACCCACCTTGCCTTGCAAGAAGGCATCCTACCTCATGGTTGTCTTGTTGTGAGTTGAAGGGCGGAGTGAGACCCGCTAATTGTCTCATATCGGCTATATTATTAGGATAGGTTAGTATTGGTCCTAGTCTTTGTCACCTCTTTATCGGGACGAGCAAAGGTTCGATTTGGGGATATTTGATGTGACCATAATTGGCGCATATTTGCCCCAGACCATTGTTTCCATGATTTTTAATGCTTATTTGGGTCATTTCTTATCTTTAGTTCTTTGTTTTGCATATTCTTTGAGATTTTGATCCCTTGTAGGAAAGGAGTAAAATCTTGCATTTTCATAGCAAAAGCAGAGACTAAATTCGTGAATTCAATGACCAAGCATCAAGGAGAGACAAGATTAGAAGCCTTTGTACATATTATAGTAGAAGAACAATGTTGAAAAAGATCCTTGAGTCCCAAAATCCCAAAGGAATTTATGAAAAAGGAAGAAAAAGAAGAAGAATTGTTTGCATGGAACTGACAATCAAAGCGGATTGTCAATCCGTCCGTCATCGACACAATCCGGCGTCCCTCCGGAATCGCTCGGATTCCCCACAATCAATCCGGATTCCCCAGATCGCTCAGGATTTAACTCAAATCCGGCCGTCCGACTCCTAATCATGGTTCCTGCATGACCGATTTGTCTTCTCCAAGCTACGAAGAAAGAAGCCCTTCTCTCAGAAAATACCAGGTCCTCCTTGCTCGGCTTAAAAGTGTAATTACTAGTTTTGCCATTAGTTAACCTAATGCATCCTCCCTAATTTTCACTATAAATACCCCATTAGTCTAATTTGAGGAGCATGTTCTTCTTATCAATAATTAGTGTAGTTAATATCAATCAAATCTCTCTTTAATATTGTAATCAAGTATTAATCAAGTTTTAATCCAAGTTTTAGTTCTTTAATCTCTCTTTTGTTCATCCTTTATTTTGGGTAATTGAAGATTATTTGGGTTATTGTTGGGAGATTGACAACCTCTTAATCAATTTCAGTACTTCTTTTATCTTTGCTTTATTATTGGAATCATTAGTAGGTATAATCTCTTAATCCCTTTTTAATTATTGTTAATTACTTTCATTTATTCATCATGTTTCATATTGTTGGTATGATTGACAACCTTGCTAGCATGATCAACATGATAATGAGTGAGTAGTCTCTTAGCTAGGGTTAATGGGTGATTAGGGAAACCAACATGGGGAATGATTCATGCTTAAATTAATATGCTTTCATGTTTTAGTTGCTTGCTTGTTTTGATCTCAACTCATGCACATGTTATATTTGATGAAATGCTAAGCCTATGAATCCTTGCATTTACTATCATCTTCTATCTTTTCAATGAGACTTGTTAGACATAACCCAACTCGAGTCTCATTAGACCATGCATGTTGTTGAGTAGGGAAGATTAAATCGACTTGTAGGTGTTGTACAATCTAATCGATTCGGCTCAAGGACCCAAACTTTCCTAGGATTGTAGATATAACCAACTCAATCCATCACAACAATAATTTGAGAACTTTTGTATTATAATTTGAGAACATGTTTGTTTATGATCATACATCTTGCTTGTTTATTTTCATATTTACACCCCTTTAATTCATCTTGCTTGTTTATTTTCATTTGCTATTTTAGTTTAGTGACACTCAACCCAATTTGTGACACCACCACTAGTTAGTAAATCTCATTTCAACTCCCGTCCCTTGGATCAGAGCCTTTACTTACCTCTTTTACTAATTATAGAGTTGTTTGTGGAGCTATAAAATTGTGTTTTGATTAGTGACCAACGACCATCTTCTTAATTTGTGAACACTTAAGCGAAGGATCGCATCCCAAACGTGTACGGTTTTGGACTTGGGCAAATTTGCGAGAACCTCCTCTTTTGTGAGTTTGTACCTAGTCCAAGTGGTATCCTCTTTAGGTTGCCTTCACCTTGTAGTGCGAAGTGTTTCTTGAGTAGGGTTCAAAAAGGCATTCCGGTATCCACAGGTTTTGAGCATGTGGTTCACCACCAAGTTAGAGTAGGGATCATAAGTATAAGGGTGCCAACTCTTTCTATAACACTTCGCTTTGGGAAGCCCCAGTTCGATCCCCGGGATCTGCGAGACTTGATTGTTGTTGTTTTTGATTATGCCTTGATGGGTAGCGAAGTGATAAATCGCTACACTTTGCCATTGGTAAGATCTTGATCTTTTTGATGAAAATGGATGTTACCGCTTTAGCGTGAATCACAGCGTCCCGATATGTTTGAAGCTTGATGTACTATTTGGAAGTTAACCTTTCGTTCAATTGTACTTGTGGTATAGTTGGTTAACAAGTCCTACCACCTTTAAGTCAGTGTCTTGTCATATGCACGCTTTTACCTTGATTGGTAGGGTCGATCCGACTCTTTATTTACCTAGCTTGTATGCTATTTTAGGGGTATGACATTGGTTGCACCAAACCATCATCTACGAGTCATTGTTACGTTCTTCTTTAAAACGAATGTGATGATGTAAAAAGCTAAGTGTGACGCCAAAAGTGGCAAATCTTAAATCTGAAAGTAATAAGTTACTTAGCAGGTGATTCTTGGAAGACCGGAGTTGACCGCTCTTAAGGTGAGTTATGCGCTACATTTAGTTTGTGCAAAGCTTACATTAAGCTTGGCGATGTAGAATAGACTTGCTATTGGTTATGGAAAGATCGACCTTGATAACAATATTACCTTAATTGCTAGAAACAAATGATCGGTGAGTCATCTTAATTTGTCACTTGGTGTGATGACGTTGGTTGGACCATTTTTAGTGTAGTGCTGATATGGACGACTTCGAGCAGGTTAGGTGGTCACGTCTTGGTCTTCACCATTTGGACTATTTCTTTGGTAGGGGTTTTCAATGGAATACTGCGTCCTCATAAGTAATCATTAAACCCCATTGATTGGGTTAGCTCTCTCATTCTCATGATTCATCTTCGATCGTATGATTTGGTCAACTGGTTTATCAACCCACGGTGACTAATTCTTGTATAGTAGCATTTTGAGAGAAGATTAGTAGCATTTCTTTGCGGCGTGCTGATGAAGTCGGAAATGAAGTAGAGAGATAGTAAAGTAGACCCTTCATTCTGGTTATAATTCATTTTATTGGAGAAATGAGTGTGAAGCAATTTAAAGTAGATTAATCACTTGTGATCCTAGAAATCGAGAGATTACTGAGTGTTGTTAGTTTACCTCCTGGTTGTGTATTGATCGACCATCTTGAATCATGTCTTGGAGCACGTTTTTCAACAGCAGCATTTTTAATGTCATGCCCCTTGCCCCTGTGGTATTCCCGCGAGTTCTTCGTCCCAAATTTAGTTCTTTCGGGTTCGGGAGTAGGTCCAATAGGTTGGAGTTACCTTGCTTCATTAACCTTTTTAGGCGTTGGAGTAAGTGTCCCCAAGATTTGTAATTTCCTTGGTAGGTACTTTTCTTGGATGACACAAGAAAGGTTAACATCGGTCTTGCTGGTAGAGCCAGTATGAGCGACTTGTTGAACCTTGATATCCTCGACCCTCTGGTGAAGTTGGACAGGGAAGTCAGCTACGGATGTCATCTTGATCCTTATACAAATGCAGTTAAGTCCTTGAAAATTTTGATGTTTTTGTTATCTCAAATGATTGGCATAGATGGGTTGAGATTATTGCAAACTTCTCCACAAAGTAGCCTCATCAAGGGCGTTCAACTAGTTGGAGTGCTAAGTCTTCCCTCCACCTACTTAGGAAGTCGGTGAATCCTTCTTTTGTCATTTTTGGGTAGAACCTCTGATGCGCGTGTTAATGCTTGGATCTAGGCATTGTCCGGCATATTATTTAGAAAACTTCGATTAAACATCCTCCCAATGTGGCGAACCTTCTTGTGATCTAAGGAGTAGAACCATTGATTTGGGATAGTGTCAAGAGATGAAGGAAAGATCCTTAAGAACATCTGGGTTTGATGCGCTGATCGACATATAATCGCCTTGAAAACGCGGATGTGGTTCAAAGGGTTCGTGTCCCTTGAATTTAGGATATCCGTCATAACCAAGTTAGTTGGCAATTTGGAATTGGCCTCATGCTGCGATTGTTCTCAATAAATGTTATCCCCCTTAAGTCGTCAATTGCTCCTCTCTAAGTATTCAAGTCTTTTTCTCAGTGAGTCATCCCCTTTTAGGAGATTTTCATCCTTGATTCATTACTCAGTCACCTAGTACTTCATTTTTTCATGAGAGGCAAACCCCTGCAGCGGCATAGTCGGCCCTCAATAGCTCAGGCGGTCATAGACTTGGTCTTCGTAACTGCGTTTGGGCTAAGTAGCGACTGGGATTGATCATTACCATCTTAAGTTGGTGGAGGTTTGTTTAAAGCTGAATCCAGGCATCTTGAAAGCGGAAAAGATCAGATCGGCGAATCAAAACACGATCGACCATTCTAACACCTTTACAAAAGAAGAAATGTTTGACTCGTGAAGTAGGTGTATGCCACTTGTGTTGAGTGAGTTTTGAAAGAAAGACAAGGTTTTTGAAAATGTGTCCTAATCAACTATATAGTTAGTTAGGAGTGGACTCAAAGTGAGAGTTTTGAAATGGGCTAAATGGCGAATTTTGAGACAAACGGACGATTTTGAGCCGGTTTTGCTGCTAACGTTGAAGCCTATTTGAAATTTTATTTGAAAATGGGTTTTGATTTTTGAAAAATCGTCATGGTTTTGTTTAGAAATGGTGATCACGTAAGGTACAAACATTTATACAAAGCATTATAGCGGGATCTTTGAGTGCATTTAAAAGGGTTTTGGTTTAAAGGGTGGGTTGTCATCTCTAGAACCATCAAACCCGAAATCTGTGGAAGAAGGCTGCGTACCAAACAAGTAAGGCCGATTACTAGTCCATTTTCTCAAGTAGTGAAGGCCCTTGATACAAACAAGAGTAAGCATCATGGTATGTATGGCGTCGAATTATCATCCAACAGAAATAATAAGATTAGGACCGTTTAGGCAGGGCGATTGGTGAATAAGGTTGGGTTGGCCTAGGAAGAGAAGTGAATAAAGCGGTCTAGGAAAAGGCAGGTTATGGCAAACAGTGTCTTGTACAAACTATTCCCTGACCTTGTTCAGTTTCACCCTTGCTACCGCGTAAATTGTGTTGTATCTCAGTAGTCATGGCTGTAGACGTGAGGCCTTTAGGCGCTTAGGAGGAAAAGAAACAGCGTTTGCATTTTGTTGGAGTAAGCCTTTTTAATTTTATGAGAAATTGGGCAGTTCCGAATACCTCGTGTCATGTCAAGACACAAAGTAGAGCATGAACACTAAGCGATCGTTACCCGCATTCTATGTCTAGAATGACTCTCGTGGATGCCAATGAACACGGGTGTTCACCCAGATATCTGGAGTAAGGGTGAGGTACGTATTAGGAAGCTCTTTTGATCAGAACACCTAATCCAGCGCCGCCTCGATAGCGGCTCTCTCTGTGATTAGGGACATCATTTTATACTTGATATATGCATCGGTTATATGCAATGCAATGCGACATCAATTTTAATCTAACATGTGAAAATTAGACTAAGTCGGTTGACGTGGTTGCATACAATTAATGTCGGAGTAGGGTTTAATGCTCAATTACATGGGAAGGCATACGATGATACAAAAGCAATGATAAATCTGATAAAGAAAATTACAATAATAAAAATTACAATAATTACAATGGAATAGGCGATTTATGTCGAAAATACCTTTAAAAGCGAATAATTTGAGAAAAAGAATAAAAGAATGAATAACAAAGCAGTGATAATGAATAACGATCAATTATCCGTAAGCTAATTAAACTAAGTCAAAGCAAAAATGATTGAGAAGAACTTCGACTGGAGAACATCTCTGGTGGTGCGCCACTGGAAGAAAGCAGCCGATTCTTTCTGCGTCTGTTCAGTGGTCCCAGGCGTAAGCCCGGAAGCGAAAATCGTTAATATTCGTTGGTTAATTTAGCGATGGATTTAAATTATTTACTTCGGATGAAAGTGATTAACCGGGTTATTTAACATATGAATGGGTCATGAAAAGCGATAAAACATGCCGGTGAGAGGCAGAATTAAGATGGATTAATTAAAGGAGTAGAAACGATATTAACAAACTAAACAAATTAATTGGACCAAACTAAACATGATGAATTAATAATAACATATGATGATATCTCATGAGATACAAATATACCAGCGATGAATTCCGGAAACTTAATGAACAAATCGATTTCTGATCGGATTGAATTTAATGACAAAACATGATGTATGAGATTATAAAAGGATTTAAGTCGGATTTATGGCCCGAATAAAACATGTTAAAGATGAATAATAAATATGCCATGAATTATATGCTATTATGATGAAGAATTAACAAACAAGCGAAAATAAACAATTCGGCCAATTACGGAAGGGGCCGAGCGAAGAAGAAAGAAGCAGAGGAGCTGCGGAAGCCTCACGAAGAGCGCGGCAAGCCCTTGTGCTCCTTCGAAGAAACGCGCGATTCTTGCGTCCTTTCTCAGCCAGTTTGTCTTAAATCCGTAAAAGAGGTTTTAAAGCACGGTTTAGAAATCGGTTTTAATGAGGTATTTTTGCATAAACCTTACAATTGTGATACAATAATTAAAATACAATAAACAAAGAGAGATTATACACCCTCGGACTGTGTGGACAGCGGGCCGCCAGCCCCGGTGAAAACGAGGGACAAGCGTTTGCATTTTTGTATGGATCGCCACCAATTTTTATGGAAATTGGAGCCGTTAAGACCCACTTGCGTCATGTCGAGACACAAAGTAGTGACATGAACACTAAGCAATCGTTACCCTATAGCATTCTATGTCTAGAATGACTCTCGTGGATGTGATGAACACGGGTGCTCACGGAGAATCGGAGTAAGGGTGAGGAGTACGTATTAAAGGAAACTCTTTTGATCGAACACTAATCCTTGCTGATAAGCGGCCTCTACTAATGATTAGGGAAGTTGTCTATACTCGATATATCGTCGGTTATATGCATGCAATGCAACATCCATTGATTAATCCTAACATGTGAAATTAACACTAAGTGGTGAACAATTAGTTTGTAAACAATTGGGTGAGAAGTTGGATTTAATGTCGATTTACATGTGGAAAGCATACAAGCAATAAAAGCAATACAATAAATTACAAAAATGAAAATTACATTAATTACATTGGAATAGGCGATTTATATCGAAAATACCTTTAAAACGGATGATTTGAGAAAAGAAATAAAATAAAAAAATAAATTATGAAAGCAGTTAGGTGATAATACGATTAATAGTGGATTAATACGTAAGCTAAATAACAAAGTCAAGCGAAAAGGTTGGAGCGAGAACTCATCACAGAGCAATGCCAGCGGAGTACGCCCTCTGAAAGGAAAGCGCGGCGATTCTGCGTCTGTTCCAATGGTAGTCAAATGTAAGCTGAGCTAGCTGAAATCGTTAATGTTAATTATGATTTAAGGATTGATTAGATAATTGACTTCGGATAAAGTGATTAATATTTATTTAACATATGAATGGGTCATAAAAGATAAAACATGAATAAGGCGGAATTAACGAATTAATTACATGAAAAGATTAATTAATGAATTAACAAACTAACTAAACAAATTAATTTGGAAGCTAAACACAATGAATGATGGCGAATTAATGAATAAGCAGGATGAAAATATATCAACGATGAATTCCAGGAAACTTCGAATGAACAAATTGAATCTAAAACCAATTGAATATTAATGACTAAAACGCATAAATATGAATTATAAGGATTTAAAGTGAATTTATAATTAAAACATATCAATGAATGATGATTAAAATATACATACAATTATTGATGATGAATAATTATCTGAGCGAATAAAGAACAAACATGCGAAAACAAATAAAAAAACACGAATTCAGAGAGGCGAGAAGAAGAAAAGAAGCGAGCTATGCGGCCTCGGCGAAGAAGCGCGGCGGAGGCTGCGCTCCTTCATGAAGAAGCGCGGCGATTCTTTGCGTCTTTTCTCGGCGATACGTCTCAAAAATCGCGTGGCGAGTTTTAAAGCACGGTTTTGAAATCGGTTTTAACGGTGTTTAAACATAAATCTTAGCGATGATTCAATAAATAAAATACAATAAATAAAGAAAGGAATATCACCCTGGACTTACATGTGGCCAGCAGCAGAGATGAACTAAGATATCAACTAGTGAATGCGCGAATCTGAAAGTGCCTGCGTAGAGAGAAAGCGATTGATTAATTAAAGGTGATTAGTGTAGTTGGTCGTTAGTGGTCATGCAAGCGGAGAAGGTGGTGCCGGAAAGATCAGGCTTACGTGGTCGGAAGTCCAAGTACGTGGCGCGATTAGTAAGAGAAGTCTAGAATGCAAAGGGAGAGAAAGAGTGGACTCTAGCGTGAAAATATGAGAGCGAAGGCTCCTATTTATACTAATCCCGTGAAGGAATAGGGTTTCGGAGACTCTTTGGAAGTGAATCTCGGAAAGATATAAAAGAATCGTAAATCATGCGAAGGGCTGGGAAGAGCGCAGGCGTACTGCGTCCCTTGGAAGAAGCGCGACCTGTGCTGTTTCAGAGGTTTCCTCTCTGGCAGAAGAAAGATTTCAGTGTTTGAGTTATGGTAGGGGAAATAATTGATTATCTTTTGAATATTCAGGATATTATTTGCCAAAGATAAAATTTGTAAATATGGAATAAATATCGGAACATTCGAACATTCGGCTTCGGGAAGTTCGCGGTTGAGAAAATGGAGGCGGTTTTGGCCCGGACTCCGAGATGTACTCTAATTACTGCCAAAACGACCGTATCAGGCGTAGATGACAACTAAAGTGTCGACATTAATATTTGAGCAAACACTTGACGATAATCTTACGAACTGTCACAAATCGTTCCACGAATCAAACATGCGGCCCAATCATCACCGGGTGGTTTGCGGGAGTGCAGAAACGAGGAGTGTCTGAGCCCCCTTTGACTGAGAGGCTTGGACAAGGCGAAAGTCAAAGTATGCTCCCATCAGTCAATCGAAGATTACAACACGAACTATGGCGACGGCGCTCGAGTCCCCAAACAGACTATCGTCAGGGAACATTTAGAGTCACATGGGCTATCGGGAGAGGGTCGTTTAAAGTCCGATGAGACTACGTAAGGAAGCTACCATATGAAGAAGAAAGACCATACAGGACTTCTATAAGATGCTGGGTTGCGTAGGAAGCGGGTTTGAGCTTGGGAGCTAAAGGGTAAGACCTAAAAGTTATATAAAGTTGGTCTTTGGTGTGGGACCCTAAAGGAAAGCATTGGCCAGGAAGGAGGCCAAATATGAGTTCAACACAGAGGTAACTAAGTTTTAGGTATAGGAACTTGGAAGCAACGACACCCTGTGGACTCATGAAACAGAAATACTCGAAAAAGCGGCGGGGGCGTCGGTAGAAGCTATTTGAGGAAAAATCCAGAAACTTCGTTGGTCTCAAAAGCAAACTCTGTGAAAAACTTGGGTTGAATCTCTTTGCGGTCGGTCTCAGCGAACTCTGCCCAGGGAAATATTAATGCTAAAGGAACATCTTGATAAATGATGGAAGAAATCTTGAATAAAGCGATCTTTTATAAAAATATCTGCCTTGGGACAAAATAATTTGGCAATCTTGCAAAATCTTTAGCTGCAGCGGGATAAAATGAATTTGGACAATCGCAAAATCTTTGTCGCGTGGATAAAGCGAGTAGGACGAAGAAAATCGTCGAAGCGGACGAAAAAGAATATAATAGCGTTGAAGAAGGCGCACCAAAGATGGGCCCACAAATAACGAACTCTATGCATTTTGAAGAGAGAGAGAGAGAGAAGAAGAAATTCGTATGGAGAGAACATATGGAAAGCGCGACAGAAGGCTCGTCCCTTGGAGAAGAAGCGCGCGGCTGCTGCGTCTTTTTCCCAATTGGTATTCCGCGTAAAAGCGCGGGAAATCGGATTTTTTCATTATCTGAAAAAATACATTTCTCCGATTCTTCTCTCAAATCTTACCATTTAAAGTCAGTTGGATTAAAGCTTGCATTAAACATGACTAATCGGGTATGTGTCTTAATCTTCGTTAATCATCCGTATTTGTCGGGTTTATTAGAGTGGGTTTTAAACCCTTTGGATGAAAATTGAACATACCCAAATGATTTGCTTCCAAGTGTGCTAGAAATGGATAGTAGGCAATGTTAGGAACATAACCATAACTTGCTGGTTTTCGCCGAGTTTTTGCCGGCAATTTTGAAATAGTTTTACGTTTGAGCAGTAAATTAGCGAAAATAGCCTTAGGATTGTCCATTGGTATGAAATTTGATATTTGGGATCAGCGGATGATGGGTAAACTTCCTGTCATCTCTGAAATTTTGGTTTTGTGACAACTTTCAAGGCACCTTTCTAGGGCGTATCGGCGTTATGGCAATCTTTCAAGATTTTAGACTGAACCTATGGAACTTTGACACGACGAGCTTGACCAATTTATCGCGAGTGATTGGGGTTGGCAGGAATATGACCAAGATGGTCGGAGAAAAGGGCGATTTCCGGGCTTTGGAGGCTCGAAAACTTCTTAACCAAGGCTAACGGCGATCAAGTGTGACCTAACTTACTTTAATACTTGAAGTGATGAGGGCTACTTCTTCTTGGAGGACTCCCATAGGGAATAGGCCTTGATCTGACGCAGTTGGGGCTTGCCTGTGAAGCAGCGAGAGCTTTCGCCACGTCTGGAAACGCCGGCTGGCATGCTGAGGCGAGGCACTGCCGGGAGAGTGGAGGAGGTGGAGAGGAGGAGGCCGAGGCAGGCGGCGTCGAGGCGAGTGCGTCGGCGTGAGGAGCTCTGCGAAGCAGGGGCGAGACACAGGAGAAGTAGGCACCTCGTGCGGGGCTGCGAGACCGTCACTGTCTCTACGGGCCGGTGAAAGAGCTTGGTAAATAAGAATTCACTTTACTCATCACCTATTACATACTCTCATTCTTTTTATCCGAACTACTTGCCAATGTTCATTCAAAAACTAAAGATAAGCTTTGTTTTGAAATCATTATAGGAAGCGTAAGAGACATCGCCAGTGAACAGTTCTCGGTTCTACGGCGATGAGGCCGCTGACGGCTGTCGCCAGTGAGCGGAAAAGGCATGATTCGGCGCAGGAAGCATGTTGGTCCTCAGGTTGAGTGCAGAGGATATCGTGAAGAGAGAGAGGAAGTTGCGGCCCAGCCTTGGCACTGGTCGCGTGCTTTCTTCAGGATCGATTCACGGGATCTGACTTCCCGCGTTCCACGGCGCTGGTTGAGTAGGGTGAGTTACTCCCACAGGACCTCTGGCGTGATTTACCGTTACGAGGGCCAGGCAGAAGAATGGTGGTAGGAAATTTCTGAGGAAGGCGGTCAGTGGCGGCGAGAATTGATGGTTGGGACACATGCAAGCGAGAACAGTTATTGCGGTCTGCCGGGCAGTGACGCCCGATGCCTATGTCGAGGCCCCACTTTCGCGGGGAAGACCAGAGTTTGGTGACAATCGATGGGGAGGCGCTCCCCACTCCTTCTCTGTTGACGAGAGGGCTGTCTCTGGTGGCTTTAGTGGTTCTTGTCTTGATTTACCTCGGAGACAAGGAGGCGAGAAAACTATAAGCGAAGCTTCTTCCACTTTCTTTCCCGGCACGAGCTCCTTAGGGCTGTTTGGGGCTAGTCTTTGCTGGTTTTACGGTCCTCATCAAACTACATGGGGAACCATGTAAGTTGTCGATTGATGGAAGAGGACTTCCTCCTGGCCGGACATCGGACTCTTTATTGGAAGGTATAGTCATTCCCACGGACCAAAGTAAATTCCTTTCTTTATCGAATCACGAAAGATCGTTATTGATTATCTTGTTTTATAGGCATGGGTGTACTCTTACTTCCAGTCTCGCGCCGAAAGGCAGGCGCTGGAAAGGCTTTATCCGTGGTGAGGATTGGGTGATGTCGGAGAAAAGAGCAGCGCTCTTCTCCACAATATCTCTGGCGAGATGTAAAGGGATGCCAGGTGAAACGCCCTTGGTGGCCCGCTATTTACATCTTGTGCCTGCTTCCTATTTGATCGCCAGGAATGATCTTGCCTTATCTTGTACGATGGGTGCCCGGACCTTGGGGCGAAATGTGACATAGGAGCGCCTCCTTTTGTTCTTTGAAAGGTCCTTGACCTAGGAGCTAGTCCCGAGTGGCTTGTTGTGGCGTCGATGGGTCTGTGTGGTATACAGGCGCGTTTGCTTTCATCCCGATGCTCGGGGCGGAGTGGCGGTTTCATTGACCCCTCGAGGCGATGTTGAGAGCTCACGAGGCCGAAGAAGGCGGACTGTGATGACGGATCTTGCTTTAAACGACTGGCAGCATCTGATTCGGGTCGGTAACCTCAGGCTTATATACCTTTAAAATGTAAGAACACATTTGATTGAACTTTCACTTTACTGAGAATTTCTTTTTGAAATGCAGGTCGCGCCATCTCGATTCGGCACTATGGAGGGTGGCCAGCGAGCCTCACGCCATCCAGGGGCTCATTCGGTTAGTCGGAGTCGTCAGTCACGAACCTCGTTGGTTCTTTTAGTTTTGATTTTCAGTTTTGTTTTGATTAGACTGAGCCAATTTGTTGTTTCTGGTGTGGCGGTGGAGGCGGGCGCGATCTGGGGAGAGCGGCTGCGGCAGCCGAGGCTCGAGGTTCGGGGCGCAAGATTCTTCTCTTCCACGGCCGAGAATTCTTTGGTGGAAGGTGTCCACATCGATGATTTAGCGTAGTTTTGTAGACTTGCACATCGGTTTTGAACATTTTGGACTTGTTTGGGAGGAAGCTTGATTTTCGGACTTTGGACTTTGTTGACGTATGAAGCGGTTGCTGTACATTTGTATATATGATGGCACGAGTGCCTTTTTCTTTGCTTATGTTGCTTGTACTGCGGTTAGTTTAAACGAGTTTGGTAGATGTGTTTGCGCGTCATCTGCCCGCAGGAATTACGGCAAATCATGATGTATACATTTATACGTGGCCAGGCGGTGGGAGGTTACCCCTAAAAAGGAAAAAACAAAATCTGTAAGTGCTAGAAATGAAAATTTGGAAATGAAAACAAAAGAGAAATTATTTCCCTAAAAAAGAAATTAAAATTTATGAAATTTAATTAAATGAAATTTTATTTCTAAGAATAAATAAATGAATTAAAATAAAAGAAAGAATTAAGTGCGATGAAAATGGCGAAAGTGTCGACGTCGCCTCGGAAATGCGTGCCCGCGAATTTAGGAAGCTTGAAACATATAAACTATGCTGTGTTACAAAATAAAATCCCCGTAGGAACAGAAATTATTAGTCGTTAGGAAAGATCCAAACGCGGAAATCGCAGGAAAGAGTGAACACTGGGAAGGCGCAGCATGAAGGCTGCGTCGCTTTGAAATAAGCGCAGACGGGAGCTGCGCCTGTTCCCAATTTGTCTCTCCTGGCGGATTTTAGAAACAACAATTATTATAAATAAAGCGTCGACGAAGCTTTAAATCATACAATTCTTCCGTCTTTTCTCCGTTAATCTCATAAAAACTCCCAAAATAAATTTTCAGAAAATTTGTCATCGCATGGCTACTTTAGGAGTCCGCTTGAAGGAATGGACCAATGAATTTTCGAATGTCGAGAAGCACGATATAGGTGCTCATAACCTTGGGTCTCTGTTAGGTTTGAAACTCATTAAGGTTGTAAAACCCCGTTCTTGGATGTTATCTTGACTATTGGGACCCAAATTGTCATGTTTTCGGCGTTCAATGAGGTGATATTTGTCCTTTTCCAGAGAAATGCTGCTATTGGTGGGTGGGATGAGCACTTGCAGCTATTCCCTTCCCAAGGAGTATAAGGCTGATTCAGAGACTTGCTTGGATTGACTAGACTCGAGGTGGATCATGAATTTACCGAAAGGCGTGAGAATGCTGGACTTTGTAGACCGATTCATCAACGGTGACCCCCGCAGTCTCTTATGTTGTTAGGAGGAGAGCATTTGGCTTATTTTTAACGCATGTATGTCTTTCATGGACATGTTGATGAAGATTTGCGAGTGATCTGTCTTTTATAGGTCTTATCCGAGCAAATGGATTTGCGAGGGTGACTTCTTTGTGTTTAAGGAGATTATCTTAGGTTTGGATAATAGGAAATCAGATACGATCTTCCGGCACAGGGGAGTCAAAATCATCTTACGGGTAAAGACACCTCTTTTTTTTTTTTTCTTTTTTTCAGTTTTTTTTTTACGTTTTTTTTTTTTTGGTGGGTGTCTAATTCACACTTTTGGTAGGTTTGGCTTATGGACAGCTCCGTATTCGAGCTTTCAGGTGATTTCATGCACTTTCTTATCACTCATTAGAAGTTGCGTGAGTATGATTTGTACATAGTGGACTTCACAGGAGTGCGTGACTATTGGAAGAACAAGTTGAAGAGTGATGGCAGATTGATTCAGGTGGGTAAATGCGGTGGTGGCGTCTGGTCTTGTCAGCGGCCGTGTCTTCTTTGGATCAGCTGAGTCAAAGTCTGGCATTCAGGATTAGGTTCATGTGTACATCTTTCCGGAGAGATTGATAGGGCAAGTTGAGGCATGACAGAGACTATCCAAAGGGCTTGATAATTCAGGAGGCTGCTGTGGCGCTTACCATAAGGCTGAAGAGAGTAGGCCATCAAATGGGCGAAGGAACATGTGGGTTCTTGAGCTTCTCCGCGATGCTTTGTAGGTGTAGTTCCTACTCGGGGAGTGGAGAAAGGCTGACCCGGAAGAAGCGGCGAGAAGCGAGCACATGACTACAAAGATGCTGTGAGGAAAGAGAAGGCGCGGCGAAGGAGAAGAAGAAGGCTGGATTTGGTGTTCATCCTTGAAGAGTCGAAGACTACTCTGTTATGGGAAGCGGTGGTTGGTAAGAATGGAAGAGTGGGGCCTCAGAAAGGCAGGTTGGTGATTAGGTGCGAGTGGTGCATGGCGTCAGGCTGGCGGTCATTAATGAGAAAATATGACAAGAATAGAAAAGCAGAGCAAGGAAGATGGAAAATAGCCCGGAGTCATATTTATTGTTAGTTATTAATATTATTGTTGTAATAAAAGGAAGTGATTTTAAGAATCCTAGCATAACATTACTATTTTTATTATATGCGCAATGCTATCATTATTAATAAAATGAATGGATAAAGGAGTTGAATGGTTTGAGAACACGCTGAGCTTTTCTTTTTATTATTCTTGCCGAATTTCAAATCGATTACCAAATGTCCTTCTTTTGCATTTTAGGGTATATTAGGTTGAATCCACGTGAAGAGAGTTGCCTCGTATTCATTAAAGCGAAATCAAACCCTTGCGCGTAGTTCGAGTAAATGTAAAAGAATAATTATTGGAAAGCGAGGCTTGTAATGAACATAGAAAATAACGCATGAGCTTTGTTTGATTCTCAAGTGCGGAGTTCGATTTATTGGTGAATACTGGGATGGCAGTCTTGCCAGATACCGAGAGCGTAATGACACTCGCACTTATTCCAGGCTGGCGGAGGGCAGTTGATTCAGTGCTACAAGGCAGCGCTATGTCGCATGAGTTTAGCAGCGCATTTTTGTCCTATTCTAGGCATAAGTGTCATTCGATTGAGTGAGGTTTGTGGGTTAAACTCATTCACGTCTAGATGTGTATCCACAACACCCTGGAGTATAGTTTACTGCGTGTGAGTATTACATTGATGGTTCGAATTTTCCGCTCGGTCGACCGGAGTAAAGAGCTCTAACCGATTTGAGTACTAAGTCTCATGCTGATGTTTCTTAGCTGCTCTATCGCTGGCTTCGTAAGCTCGTGCAACCGAGTAGCAGTATTTGCATTACGTACTACGAGCGCGTAGCCTCGTTCATCCAGGAGGATGAGTTCATATACCTCCATCTCTTCGATCGGCCAGGATTTGACTACCGGAAGTAGAATACGCAGTGGTGGTATTCCCTAAGCTCTACAGAAGTGGTTGTCTCGGCACTCCATCCCGCATCGGTCAATCTCGAAGAGTAAGCCCCGATTGGGCGTCCATAACTGACGTCACGATACCCCATGCGACGAGGTATCTTGCTTGGCCAATCTCTATAGTTATGTGATCCTGTTTTCATGGAAATTGCCTGACCGTTCTTGTTCACCGCCTCCCTGGCGCCGTTGAGTCCACGGTCAAGATACATGAGTGAAGTGGAAGTGATGCTTAATCCACCTGTATTTGGCTAGCAATTGCATCAGGTTTGACTGGAAGTGTGAGCCCATTACTAAGCGCTGATGATGATCTCATGTGCGGCGGCCATATCGTAACGGGATGATGTTGTTGCCTTATGGGATTTTGCCACGTTTTAATGCGTAAAGGCGGTGTGGGACAGGCTGCTACTGCCCGTGAGTGGGAATAGTCAATTGCTACTAGAGATGAAGCGGTGACCTCCATTCGGATTGAGGTTATCTTTAGATTAGACGCCATTCCCCGTCGGAGAATGGCCGAAAGGGAGATGTCGCACGTGCCTAGCAGCTTGAAGGAGGGACGTGTTGTACGTTCCGAAGGTTGTAGCAATTGTGGCGATGTCTCCGTATGTTAGTCTGATGGTTATTTGTAGTCGATAATACCCCTGAGCCATGGCAATTTCTTTGCCATGTGACCGCTCGTATGAAGGCGCGACTCTCAGTAAATGAATACTTCCGTCAGCCTTTTGTGTGAACCAGTCGAAGCGTAAGATTACGCAAGAGGTGTTCTTTTGTACAATTCTCCTTGCATCCGGGGCGTATTCACAGGAAGCTAGTAGGCGTATATACGTTGTCCCCTTTTGTCCATATCACGGTGGATGAGCACCATTGAGCTTATCGGATCATGGAACAGAGGTTCTGTGTGATTTCTTCTTCGTTGGTGATTTGATGGACATAATGGAATTAATGATAGATTCGATACCTGAAACATTTTCTACCATAATACAGCATATTTATCAAAGATGCAGTTTAGCAAAGCGTCTACAAATTGATTTTCACTCCAGTGGAATTAGTAGATTCAGTAGTGAAAAGATTGAAGCCACTTGGTCTATCTAACCATTAAGTGCGAGCTTTACAACCCAGTTTTCGGAGATCGCAGCAACTTGATTGATGATGATGATGAATCCCATGTATAGGAGGTTTTTGATGCCTAAACTTACTATAGCTTGCTGAGTCGATAGAGCCAAGTTCGTACCTCTGGCGTTGTTGTCACCTGAAGTGAACAGCTGACGGTGGTGTATGCTCACCTTGATAAACAACGCTCCTATTCCAAATCATATAAGTTTGATGCTCCATCAAAGTATAGATGCAGTCTAAATGCATTTTGAAGTATATCTTAGTGAGCGCCAGTATACATGGTTGTGGCGTGCGTTAGTAGGATTTTCTGCGAAAGAACCGGCGGCCTTGTTGTACACATGACTTTTAGTGGCACATATTTGAGGTCGAGATTAAGAGGAGCATCGATCCACCCACAAAGGGCGGTCAAAGATTTGAGGGCCAGGTTTTTTCTCAGTGTTGGTGGATCCATTTTGGAATATATCTTGTGGAGTAGCTGGCATGTAATGGCGTGCTTCTTAATTGACCTTATGAAAGCGAGCATGTCTTTCCGAGTTGCGAGTATTTGCACACCGTATTCAGAACTTCTTGCCCAGATGAAAACAAATAGCTCTTTCTTCGCCATACGGTTTGTAACCTGCACCATAAGCAGTTTCAGGTGAGATAAACCCGAAGGATCCAGTCGTTGTGGTGGCGTGAGCTGCTGGTAGTTTGCTTGATATCTTTCCTTGATTGATTGACGCCTTTTATTAATCATCATCCCACATGGTATGATGCATTTTTTCTTGATTTTCTTGAAAGATAGGCCTGCCAAATCATGGTAAGCTTGATGAATCGACTTATGTATTGTACTTTCCCGAGAGAGAAATCACGGCTTAACACTACTGGCTTTGAGGTTGTGGCATTCATTGAGCACGATTGCGGGGATCTATTTCTATACGCGTTGGCTAAACATATCCAGGAGTTTAGGATGTACCGAATGTGCATTGGGGATTAAGTCTGCGTATTGTGCTTCGCCCAGCCTTGCGAAGAACTTACGGTTTCATTCTTCCCTCTCTTTCCTTGGATTTGTGATCATATCATCTCGTATACCTCGGCTTCTTTGTCGTATCATGTAGGAGTGTAGTTGTGGTGCGTTGGTATGTAACTCACATTGATCAATCCGAATAAGCCATTCTTATGCTTGATAGTTCCCGTTGGGTGACAGCGGTCTTGTGCGTATCTTCAGCCATCTTGTTTGGTTTATAACCGCGTACCGTCCATGAAGGATAATGTCGTGGTCTGCGATGTGTCACGATATGTCGATGTGAGGTAGAGGAAGTAAATCTTCCGGGCTCGCTTTGTTTAGGTCCACGAAGTCAGCCATGAAACCTGATTCTCACATCCTTTTGAGCGCGAGTCTTATGTTAAGCTACAGGTCAGTGCTAGGAAACTGATGAACATGACTTGGGTATATCAACTTCTTCCTTAATCATACAGAGCCATTCTGTTCTCATTAAATGAGATTCTGTTTCTGAGGTTTTGAAACCGGCTTAATCGAATCCACATGTTCGAGATATCCTGTCGATCCCTGGCATGTGCACATGAGACAGCTAAAACGTCTTGAATTCATTTAGAGTGTGAAGTGGTCTTTGGTGGGGCTTCGAGTAGTCATATCCTAAGTTCTTTGGGTTCTAATTCGGTTCTCACGTTGATGGGTTGGATGTCTCTATCATAGGTCCCCCTTCCCTGCACAACAGCTGTTTCTTTGTTAGCTACGCAGGGTGAGTATTTGCGGTCAGATGCGGGTCTTGGTCATCGCCGGTATCACCGCGTCGGCGAATTGCGCTTTCGAAAGAACCAGCGAGTAAGCGGGGCGGATTATTAAGCCATATAAGATTTAGGTTAAAAGTTGAAGCAAAATGGCGAGTCACTTGAGTCGGTGGCGGCGGAAGCGATGGTGGGGCATTCCACAGAACTCGAATGGCTACTCGATGCTGAGCTACTGGAAGGAAGCAGAAGTTAGGGGATAGCCAATGAGTAGACTCTCTGGCGGCTTCCTCTAGGGCCTCGGCTCTGACTCAGGCTCGACTCAGGCTTCGGGCTAGTGCGTCTTGCAGTTCTCCTTCGAACGCGGGCATCTCTCAACTATCTCGGTGAAGTGAGCTTGAAGAGGTCTGCGCGGATTTGTTGGTCCGCATGATGATTTTCTCCATCGCTGTAACTTACGCTTTGTGAAATTTACGCATGATCGCGCGGTGGGGTTGGGCGACGCGTCATTGACGATATCGCGATAGTAATGATCTCGTCACGCAGCGGCTAATGAATCGGTCTTCTCGAGCAGTATGGCTAACGGCTTGTTAGCCGGGAAGCCCAGTGCTAGCCGGTTTGTGGTGGAACCGTTCCGGGAGAATGGCTAGCAATGCGTAGAAAGATCTGGAATTCGATGCTACCTATCTCGAAGGTAATGCCGAGGTCAGGAAATCCGCCGTGAAGGAGTTGCCCGACATGTGTGACAAGATATCCATTTAGAGTGGGAGCATGGCCTCGTTTGGACTCCCTACACGTGCGCCGCGATTTTGGACTTGAAGGCGAGCATTTCCGAGGCTTTATTGATTGTGGGTTTTAGCCCCTAGTCCAGTATGGTATCCTTGGCCGAGTTGCGCTTTCTTGGCTTGTGGTCGCAGGTGTTCACCAGAATTGGGTTCAAAGGCATTCCAGGGAAGTATCACGGGTTTGGAGTATGGATTGACCACCGAGTTGGAGTAGGGGATTATAGTATAAGTTGCAACTCGCTTTACCATAGCGTTCACGCTTTGGAAGCCCCCAAGTTAAGTATATAGGATCTGCGAGAGACTTGGTTGTTTGGTTGCTTCTCGATTCTTGCCTTGATGCGTGGCGAAGTGATGCGTCACGGCTTTGCCGACAGCAGGATCTTGATCTTGCGGTGAGAGGGTGGATCTTGCACCCGCTCTGGGCGTGAAATCCAGGCCAGCTTCCCGAGTATGTTGAATGAAGCTTGATGTCACTATTTCCGGAGATTGACTTCGTTCGATTGGTCCGTGGCTGTAGTTGGAAGCTGCCAAGTCCAGCCACTACATCGTGTGCGTCAATCTCTACCTTGCGTGCACCTTGATTGGTAAGTCAGTCGGCTCTTTCATGCCCCTAATTTGTGACCGTTTTGGGGTATGGCGTTGCGCCTGGAGCCATCATCTACCAAGTCATTGGCACGTTCTTGTTTGAGACGAACTGGCGGTGATGTATGAAGCAAGTTATGACTAAGCGCAAAAGATGTGGCAAGTCTTCATCTGAAAGATAATAGAGTTACTTAGCCTCGGTGATTCTTGGAAGACCAGAGTTGAGCTACATCTTGGGAGTAGAGTTATCGCTACATTCAATTTGGCCAAAGCTTAGCGATGAAAGCTTAGCGATGCGAAATAAACTGCCACTGGTTGCAGTGAAAGATCAGCCTTAGTTTTCGTAGTTGTGAGCAAATGATTGGTGAGTCATCTTAGTTTGTCATTGGTGTGATGACATTGGTTGGACCGTTTTGAGTGGTGCTTTGATATGAGCGACCGAGCAGGTTGGTGATCCACATCTTGGTCTTCAGCATTTTAGACTATTTCCTTGACGAAGGAGTTTTCAATAGGGTATGCGCGTCTTACGTCTCTCAGCCCAAACCGTGCGATTGCAGCTAGTTCCTTCGTTTATGCATATCGCTTTCTGTTCGTATGATTTGATCGACTAGTTTATCGACCACTATGACTATTCTTGCCTGGTAGCATTTTGAGAAGATCAGTGGTGCCGTTCTTTGGGCATTGCATTGGGATTGCGTAAAAGTCGTTACCATGTTTTCTAGATTCCAGCAGTCTACACATCCTTGCCCATGTCGATGCAGTCGGAGATGGTAGGAGATAGTAAGTGAAACCTTTCTTTCTCAATGTACTTAATTTCATTTCGGTGGGAGAAATAGAGTGTGAGCAATGCAAGATGAGTCGTCACTTGTAATCACTAAGAACTCCAGAAGGATTACTAGGAGGTGTTGTTGGGCTTACCTCCTGGTGGAATTGGGGTCGACCATCTTACGATCCTTATCTTAGTGACACGTGTTTCGACTTGTAGCATTTTACATGTGATGCCTTTTTGCCCCTATGAAGCTGATCCGCAGTAGAGTTTCATTCCCGAATTTGGACTTCTTTTCAGGTTCGGGAAGTAGGTCGGTGGGTTGGGTTTACTGCTAGCCGTTAGTCTGGGTGACCAGGGCGTTTGGTCACCTGTCTCCCCAAGTTTTGTGAACTTCCGTCGGTGAGCTGGTCTTCTTCTGGATTGAGCTAGAAGGTTGACCCCGACTCGGTGCTTGCGTAAATGAGGCGCCCAGTCATGAGCGACTCGTGGACCCTATGATATCCTCGACCTACCCGGCATTTTGGACAAGAGCCCCTGGATATCACTCATCACATTCGTGTCCCACTGAAGTGCAGTTAGGTCCTTGAAGGCTGTGATGTTTGTTGACATCTCAGAGTAAGGTTTGGCATATATGGGACTTGAGGGTCATCCACGAGCTTTCCACACGGTAGCCTCGTCCGGGCGTTCAACTGGTTGAGTACTGATCTTATCCCTCCCTGCATAAGTCGGTGAATCCTTCTTTATCATTTTGGGTAAGAACCTTTAGAGTACAGCATGTTGACTTGGATCCTGACACATCTCCGTATTGTTTGAGAACTCGATCGGCAGCGTCCTCAGTGGCGACCTTTTTGTGATCTAAAGTGTAGAACTGTTCTTTGGGATGGTATCGAGAGATGAAGGAGAATCCTTAAGAACATCTCGGGTTTGATGCCTTTGATGAATATGTAGTCCTTGAAGGCGCGGATGTGGTTCGAAAGGATCTCATGTCCTTTAAACTTAGGGATATCCGTCATGCACTAAATTGATGAGCAATTTGGAATTGTGACTTCATACTGTGATTATTCCTCTATAAATGTCATCCCCCTTCAAATTACATCAATTGCTCCTCTGGAAATATTTAGTCTTTTCTGGCAGCTGCCCGGTTGTTCACAGGCCAAGGATTCACCATCTTTGGGACTCGTCGTGAGAAAAGTGTAATTACTTCACCTTGAGAGCGGCTTTCCCTGCACGCCAGAGGAATCGACGCCCGATAAGCTGAGGCGGTCACTTAGGTTTATTCTTGATGATTTGCATTTGAGTTACTCAGCGAGCTGAGATTGATCATTACTTTCTTGAATTTCTTGGAGGTTCGTTTCCCCGCTTCGGCCAGGCATCTTGGAAGCTGGATAAGAGATGTTGACGAATCAGCGATGGAAAACCATTCTATCAACACTAAAGAGAAAGAATTTGACTCATTTTCGTTTTTGGGTGTTTGAGTGGGTGTGTGCCACTTGTGTTGGTGAGTTTTAGCGAAGAAAGCGAAAGTCTTTGAAGTAGCAATATCCTAATCCCATTTATGAGTATAATTATAGAGTTGACTCCGAGTGAGGTTTTAAGAGGCGACTTGTGGCCCGAATTTTTGACTTAATGACGGACGAGTTTTAGTAGGATTTTCTGCGGTAATTAAAGGCCTATTTTTGAAATTCTACGTTTGAAATAATTTTGAAATTTTGAAAGTCAATGTGGTTTTGTTGAGAAGATGGTGATCACGTGGTTTACACATTTATACAAACATTATAACGGGATGCGAGTGCATTTAAAAGGTTTGGTTTTAAAGGGTGGGTTACCATCTTAGAACCATCAAACCGAGAAATACGTGAAGGCTCATTGTAAACAGAGAGTAAGTAGATTCCTAGTCATTTCCTCCCGAAGTAGTGCGAAGGCCCTTGATACCTGACAAGAGTAAGCATCATGGTATGGATGACGTCGTCAATCTGCCATCCTTAGGCCCCAGAATAAAATTGGGGCCATTTGAGGCGGGACGATTAATGAATAGGTTGGGTTGGGCCTTAGGAAGGCGAATAAAGCGGTCTGAGAAGGCCAGGGTTGTGGCAGAGCAATTGTCTTGTACAAACTATTCCCTAACCTTGTTCAAGTTTCACCCTTGGCTACGTAGTGTATTGCTCCAATGGAGTGTCATGGCTTGTGGGCCGGGCCGCCCGGCGAGCCTGGTGAAAGAGCTCGGGAAAGCGTTTGCATTTTTGTATGGGTATTTTAGTTTTTATGGGAAGTGGGCCGTTCGAATACCTTGCGTCATGTCGAAGACCGCAAAAGTAGTGACATGAACACTAAATAATCGTTGCCGCTTGGCGGTACGTATGGAATGACTCTGGTGGTCTGATGAACCGCAGGTGCTCGGAATGCGGGTAAGGGGGTGAGGGTGCGTATTAGGAAGCTCTTTGGTTCGAACACCTAATCCAGCCCATCGATAAGCGGACCCTCTTTAATGATTAGGAAATTTGTCTATACCGATATATGTGGCTATATCATACGATACAACATCATTTTAATCCTAACATGTGAAGATTAACGACTAAGTGGTGAGCGATTAGTTTAGCAAACGATTAGATGAAGTTGGATTTAATTGATTTACGGTGAGAAAACATACAAACAATAAAGCAATACAATAAATATAGGGTGCAAAATGAAAATTACATTAATTACATGGATTAGGTGATTTGTGTAGAAATACCTTTAAAGCGGATGATTTGAAAGAAATAAATAAAAATAAATTAGCAGGCAATTAGGTGATAATACGATTAATAGTGGATTAATACGTAAAAGCTAAATAACTAAATCGCGAGCGAAAAGGGAGTTGAGGCGAACTCCATCACGGAGCAGTAGCGACGGAGGCTACGCCCTCACAGAAGAAAGCGCCGGCGATTCTTTGCGTCTGTTCCAAAAGTGAGATACAGTATGGCGAGAACTCGCGAATCGTATTAAACTGGAGTATTGATTTGGGATTGATTGAATAATTGGCTAGGATGAAAGTGATTATGAGTTATTAACATATGAATGGAGTCGTAAAAACATTAAAAAACATGAATAGGAAAGCCAGATGAAGCGAATTAATTACATGACTAAGATTAATTAACGAATTAACAAACTAACTAAACAAATTAAATTTAGACTAAACACTGTGGAGCGATGGCAATTAATGAATAAAAGCGGTGAAATATATCAGCGATGAATTCGACTCGATATGAACAGAGTGGATCCTACAAAACCGAATTAAAATATGGCAGCTAAAACCACACCAAATATGAATTATAAAGGATTTAATTACAAATTATGGCAGATTAAAACATATCAATGAATGATGATTAAAATATACATGTGATTATTGATGATGAATAATTATAAGACGAACAAAAAGAACAAACATGCGAAAATAAATGAAAAACACCACAATTACAGAAGGCCGAGGAAGAAAAGAAAAGCGAGGAGCTGCAGCGACCTCTGTCGCCGGCCCGAGAGGCTAGCTACGTCGAAGCGCAGCGATTCTTTCGTCTTTTCTCGGCGTGTCTGAGGAAATCCGCCAAGCGATTTCAAAACACAGGTTTTGAAGCTCGGTTTTAGCGGTGTTTGGCCATCGTCTTACAACGATAATGATTCCAGCCGATAAAATCTGATAAATAAAGGAATGTCGCCCTCGGACTTGCGTATTGGCGGGCGAGATGAACTAAGATATCAACTTCGGTGAATGCTGTGTGATATGAAGAGTGCCTACGTAAGAGGAAAGCGATTGATTAATTAAGGTGATTGAGTGTAGTTGGTCAAATTGATGGTCATCTGCTTCGAGTGCACGGTACACGGTAGGAAATACGTGGTGGAAGTCGAGCGCGTGGCGCCAATTAGTAAACCGAAAGTCTAAGTGCAAAGGGAGAAGAGAAGGGGCGGACGCTCGCGTAGAAATAAGAGCAGAAGGCTCCTATTTATACTAATCACGTGAAGGAATAGGGTTTCGGAGACTCTTTGAAGTGAATCTCGGAAAATGCATAAAAAAATGCATAAATCATGCGAAGGCACAGGGAAGAGGCGCGGCGGCCTGGCTAATCCACTTGGAAAGACGCGGCGCTGCTGCCGTGCGATTTCCCCAGGAGGTTTCCTCCCCTCTTGAAGATTTAAAGTGTTTGAGATATCTTAGTGGCGAGAAATGGTTGTGAGTTATCTTTTAGATATTACGGAGATATTATTTGCGAAAGATAAAATTTGAAATATGGAATAGAAATCTCCGTTCCGAACATTACGGCTAGGGATTTACGGTTATCGAGAATGAAGCGGTTTTGACCGGTTCAGAATGTACTCTGATACCGCCCCAGCAGCCGTGTCGGGGCGTAGATAACGCAATAAAGTGAAGCGTTATCTTTGAGCAAACGCCCGGCGATAATCTTAAATGTCGCCCGTCGTTCATGATCAAACATCACGGCCCAATCATCACAGGGTGGTTGCGGGAGAGTCACGAGCTAGTGTCTACAGCATGTTGGCCAAGCAGAGGACTAAGATATCGTTGGTGATGCTCGTAGCGAATCACCGAGGAAATTGCCCATAAATGAAGGCGATTAAGATTAATTAAGTTGATTGATGTGGGGATTGGTCAAATTGGTCCGGTCCTTTGCAAGCGAAAATTTAATTTTCGAAGATCCGAGCT